>NC_057948.1:16296187-16488687 GCF_018555375.3 Anguilla rostrata
GGGTGTGAAGTTTTGAGAAATCCACACTGGGGTGAGGAGCTCAGTACCACCGATAGAGTTCTGTTCCCACCACGCAGCCAGGTTCCCTTGGTCTGGGTTTGGGGAGGCACAACTGTGACATCTTTTCATATTTTCCTGTCTATGGACAGGACCTCAGAATGGAGAGTCACCTGGTCAGTGGGCAGAGACCAAGGGCTGTGGGAGCAGGTTCAGAGGAAGCTCGTGGTTAACAGCAAAGTTCTCCCTACTGACTGGGAGCTCTTGGCTCAAGGGGGAGCTCTTCCTGGGGTCTTGAACCTTGGTTTGTGTCTCTGTGAACTGGACTCCAATGAGTCAGTGAGACAATGTGACACAATCCCGACCAAACAGACACCATGCTATATGCCCACCCCCTCCTGTGCATGTGCACACACACACACACGCAGGCTCACACACTCACATAAAAACACCCGTACACATGCACATACAGCGACACAAAACAGGTACGCCAATTCAATTCTGCAAAAAAAAAACTCCAGAAGGTAGTTGAGAAACGCTGTCCTCAAACGAGAGACAACACAAAACGCCCACACACACGAGCGCCCCGTCAGCCTCTCGACTCTCTCCCGCTCCCGCTCGCTCGACGGAACAAAGGCGCTTCCGCTCGGCGGAGCCAGACAGCTGTCAGTCAGCGCGCTGACAGGATTGGCGGGATGGGAAAACGTGCTATATTAAGATAAATATTTCATACAAACTAATGCACACAGGACACTTTTTCCCGTTTGCCAGAAGGAGGGGGGGAAACGAGAATGAGTAATTATCTAAATGCCCAGAGGCGAGAAATGATGGAGATGGTGGAGTGTGGGAGGTATTTAGGCTGTCTAATGAAACCACTGGCTGTGCGGGAGAGAAGGGGCCGCGTGAGCATGTCCGGCATGCAGAGGCAGTTGGTCCGGTCTGACCAGACCGGTTATGCAACCTGCTGGCACCGGGCCTCTTACTCACCACTCGCCCGCTCGCCGCACAGCCCGTCTGCCTTCTGGGACGGCTGCCCGCCGCGCCATGCAGGAACCGCACACGGAGACGGCCGCCGCCATGTTAAAATTTGAAAGCGCGGGACCTCTGTTCATACTAGACATGAAAGTGAATGCGCACGCTGTGATCACTCCGCTAGTCTTTCAACCCGCGCGAGCGTCAGTGAGAATCCTCTTCCTTTTCAGTTTTAATGTAGAGATAGCTGAGTTATTTGTGAAGAAACGTAACTCTACAGTGATTTTTTTTTTAAGTAGTAGGAGGCTTGCTTCAGAACATGAAGTACAAGCGGACAATCAAAGGCTAGACTGCGACTGACTGAATTCAGCTCTATTTTTTATGCAGTTTTTTTCTGCGCCACTGTAGCTAGCTCAAAAGACTTGTCTTGCAGTTCCAGCAAATGCTTTTTGAGCCACCAGGACGTTCAGACATTGGCTAATCAACTGGATAATTTCACTACTGTTGACAACTTTGCAATCAATGGTGTGTAATGAACACACACACACACACACATATATATATATTTGGTCATCAACAGTAGAGTTCTTCCTTGGCCTACCAGGCCTTTTGCGATTACCCTCATGCAAAATAAAATTACATTTGACATATATTTCCTTGCCAGACCTACCCAGCAGTTACCTAAATTGCTAATTCACCATTTGCAGGATGGGAAGCTGAAGCTCACTGATCTATTTGGCTTCAGCACTGAGCAAAGGGTAACAAGATCTACATAACCTTGCCTAACTGTAAAGCACACCACCCATGGTCCCATTCCAAACTCCAGCTTCTAGCAGATAACCAAATAGTCGCCCCCTGCCACTCCATGTCTATCGTGCTAATCTCATCCAGCCACCAGCACAGCCTGACAAAGCCACTGCCATTCAAAGCTCATCTTACAAAGCACATGCCCCAGCAGAATGACGTGGTATTATTTCTAAAAATGGCATGATATGGAAATTCTGGACCTGATATCAATAACCAACATTTGCCGTGCCATGTTGGCCGATACTAATTCCGATAAAAATAAAAAAAACAATCAGTTGTATAACAACATATTTCAGCTTGCTTGCTTTATTATCAAGCAGAGAGCATATGTTTAGAAAGCAGCCAATTCTCAGTATAGCTTCGGCTTTGGCTGGTAAAAAATGATCAAGTATAAAAATAAATAAACAAAATAGGTTCAGAAGGCTATGATTTGGTTCATTTTGACACATGACATTGCTAGTTAATTTACAGGGTCAGCGAGGCATGTATATTAAATCATTATATCAGCCTGTCGTTTCATTGGTCAGCCTCTTAACTCAGCCAACAGTGATAAGATCATTTCAGGTTATTATTAGCTGATACCGACACAACCCCAACACTTAGGACTTATAGCCTGTCATAAAGAAATGAATGGGGAGAACAGGAGCTGAAAAGGCTTACAAGCCAAACGTTTTTCTGTTTGGCTGTCCCTGCGATCCGAACAGATTGTAAATTCAAAACTGGGAATGATTGGCATGCGGCAAGAACACGCGGGTGCGCATGCTGCATGCTTCGAGTGTACCCTGCGCTGCTCCTGCCGGTCACTGGGGGCAACCCAAATTAGAGTTATCCCCTGCTAGTGCCGTGCAGTGACAGCAGGCCTCGAGACTTCGCTTCACGTTAAAATGTTAAAGAAATATGACAATGGATCTGTTAGTGGGAGAACAGAACGCTCCATCTTCAAATCCACAATTTTTCCAATGCAGCTCATGTTGGCACATCACCATGCGCAACCACGCCTTCTCCATTACCTCCTGTGGATGAACCCTCATATTAATCTTCTCCCTACATTTCAGGGATGGCAGGCACCCAGCAGGACTAGTGACTAAGTCCCTCCTCCCACTTTTCAAGAAGAGCAAACACACACACACACACACACACACAAACTTACTCTGCACTTAATCAAACGCTTCATTTAAAATCAGGCTTTGATGATTTCGCGAGTAGCACCTTGTCATGCTCCTCCAGTGGGCTTCTGGGAGCGCGATAATTGCATCCCTGTAGCAGTGCTTTTTGGCTGTGAAGACGTGCCGAGCCGAGGCTTGGGAATAGCGGGGCCCACGAGGCACACGCTACACTGGAGGTGAAGGAACGGGACGAGGTGCTCCGCTACGCCTCTCCGACATAAACACCGCGCTAATGAGCTACAGCGCGAAACGCACCACTTCAACAGCCACAAAACAGGTCTTTGGGAAACTTCTTTTCCACAGCCCGGAGAGCCGCTAACCGCTAGTCCAGCCGCCAGGCCACAGGCCTGTCTCTGACCTGGCACGCAGACTCCCGTTTGTACACCGAATGGCAGATGTGTGGTCGGACAACACGGACGACAAACTTTTTTCGCTAATCGTTAGAAAGAGCGCGGCTTCTTCCTCAGACGACCTTCGCCAAACGCTTTCCCAGCAGCGGAGGTTTCCGTTACCATGGGTGTATTTACATAACAAACCCCCATTGCCAGGGGGAGCGTGCAGTCAGAACCGCTGCACAGCACATTACACTAATTCAGTCTGAGACGCAGAGGCAGAGTAGCCTTCGACAAACCGACTGTTTCCATTTACCTACGGAATACACATTTGAGGAGCAGATGTAAAATCTGAATTCATGTAACAACCAAGAAATCTAATTCCACAAAGTCCCTTTTTTCTCTGACAAACTGAATCAATAAGGAGGCTTTTACCTGTAAAAAAAAATCTAACCAAATAAATGCGACTAAATATAACAGTCAAATAAAAAATATACCCCAATTCATTTCACTTTGCTGTCGTTTTCAACAGCCTGTCAGATATTATTGTAAAGTGAAATCTCTCCATCTGTACTACATCTTAAAGGAAAATTCTGTTGCCTTAGATGAACATCCAGTATAAGGTCAAGGTTACCCATAATTCACAGCTAAATATAGGCTAAATCTAAAATGGATGTGCAAAAACATACTACATCAGGCGGGTTTGACAGTATCCCTAGAATATATCAAAGCAAAAATAAATGGGCTTACTTGCAGTATACAAAACCCAATGAATACACATTAACTCATTTTAAGCTCATGGGGTAGACATTTCTTTTGATCATCTGATCATAAAACCGATTTTACTGCTGTCTAGTCCCCCAGTTAATAAAGGTTGCCATTACTGCAGCTTCAAATATTAATAAAATCAGGAGGGGTGAACCGATGAAATCAAATCCAGATTGATGTGGGCAAAAATCCAATCCAATCGATACAACAAAACCGATCGGTATTGTTATCAGTCATAGCTAAACGTATATTCAAATGTTCGTAATCCTACAATGGTTTTCTCTCTAGAAACACTGCATCACTGTTTACGTTTCCGACTCAACCTCATAAGTACTCGCGCTAGAGCTGTTATTCCGCAATGTCATTAAGTTCCGCAATGTCACTCTCAGCCTCATTTTGGTTGTTTGCGTAGGTTGTAACAGGATCATGTTAGCTGGATCATACGTATATTGATCGTGTCTTAGAATCCAAGAAGATCCAGTATACTATCGTAGCTAAATTTGTGATGTTGCCAAATATCGAACTGTTGCCTCCAGGATTGAAATCATATCCTATCATGGTGAAGTCTGAGGTTCCCACCCTTAGAAATGTGACTAGACGTTAATTTTAATGATTGGTGGACCACTCACTGCATAAATATACTCCTTATAAACATTGGTCGCTTTCTTCATTGGACAGTTTTGATATGCTCAAAGAAAAAAAAAAGAGGAAAAAAAAAACAGCAAAAGCAGTTCTGAGGTCTGGGTTCACAGGAGTGCAGGGAGAAGAGACAGGAGAAGCATCTCTTATCAGGGGTTAAAGCTTAAAAGACCACATAAATCCCCCATCCTGCAACTGTCTCTTTTTCTCTGTAATCAATTTTCTGCAATGCACACGCACCCGCATGGACACAAACATGCACACACACACACACACACACACACACACACAAGCAAGTACATACATACACAGTGATGCGCACACACACACACACACACGTGCGCGTTCACACACACGTGGACGAGCACACACACGCGCACACACACAGACTTCTTAGGGTAGAATTGATCAAAGGTAATTTCTCACACCCTGGTGTTAAAATGAATTAATTAGCAAACCGCTGCATATCCATCTCACACATATATACAATGCTCAATTTCCACAACAAGGAAATACTCTACAGAAAAAGAAAAGAAATTATTAAAAAATACAATAGAGTAGTCTGTTTATTTATGATTACTCGGGCATGGGAAACAAATCCCTAACGTATTAATTATAACAATCCTGAAACCAAAGAAAGAAGAAACAACCTTTTACCGCTCACTTCAAAGGCAGAGGCAAGGCCTAATCAATGCCTTTAAAACCGGAATTTTAAACCTGCATTACACACACTTTGCTGCTATATGCACTTAAAACATTTAAGAAGGGCAGCCTAGCCTTTTTGAATAATGCATTCACGACCATCGAAGTTCGCTGTGTTTTATGTTTTGTAACTGCTGTGGTTGACCGAGTCAGTTCGAGGATCAAAGGCATTCAGTGCGCTCTCGGCTGAACAAACACCGCAAAACCCAGACGGTTTTCTGATGCATGTAGGCAATCAAGTGTTGGTTTAACTGACTTTGCAGAACTCTCAAATCAAGTTACAGGAAAAGCCAGTTCCTATATGAGGCACCAGCTTGTGGCCAGTGTGCAAACGGCCAGAAGTTAACTCTGGCTGTAGGTCTCAGGGCAAAAGGGAGGGTTGGTCACATTGAGGCTGTACTTGCACCACTGAGGGGTCTGAAGACATTGTGAGCTTCAGGATGTGTTCATCTAAATAATAGAATGCGTGCCAGCAACCCAGAATGCTTTCAGGAAACTGATACACTTCAAATTCAGCTATACACAAATGTCAAGGAGGAGTGCCACATTCTGTAAACAAAGGGGATTTTGGAGTTTGAAATACCAGAAAATATGCAAGTAAGCAAGAAACAAACAAGCACAGCACTCCCACACCAGCATAAAAAGACGTACAGACACACAAACACACGCGCACCCACAGGCACGCGAACAGGAGTCTACGCGCAGGCACACAAATCTAAACCAAAAATGACACACTTCTCGTTCTCTCGGTCTCGGTCTCACTCACGCAAACGCACACGCACGGTTTTCTGAGGGTCTCAGGTCCTCGTCTTTTGATGATTGAAAACAGGGTGGTTATGCTCTCTTACGCAACACGTCGCACCGCGCTCACACGGCAAAACCTCACACTGTTTCACCCGCCACAGACACAAAGAACCGAAGATCTTCGTGTAGGAGAGGCCAGTTGGTCAAGGAACATGCAGCCGACTCTTCAGACTGGGTATTGCTTCTTTTACCTATTTTATCACGCATACGTACATGTGTGTGCACAGTTGTGCAAGTGAGGGAGGACGCGTTTCTTGCGAGAGTCTGACCACAACATCTGAAGCACAGAGGTAGGGGCTGAATGCTGAAAACCCTACATGAGCAATGTCATAGCATGGTGCAGATACCAAACCACTGCGTGCGGACGTGTATCTGCAGTACATGCCCATGCAGGAGCATGTGACCGGACATCAGTGAGAGTGCAGGTGAGAATCCGCACGCATGTATGTACGTATTATTCTGGCCGGTGTATTAGCTGGCAAATCTGTCCTGGATTTCTAGAGAACCGCTGACAAGTGAGCATAATAATCCCCCCTCTCCCCACTGCGGGGCGTTACTGTGAAACTGCTCGACTGCTGGCTTTGATTTATATTATTTGAGAACTTTCTGTTTTAGACGTCTCTTCGGCTTCCATTGTGAGCCACACCAGAGAACGCTTTAACAAAGCCAATATCTGGGGCAGTCTGAGGTGGACATGGATGAATTCCACTCCCCGAAAAGAGGAACTAAGCTCTGCAGTCCCAGTCCTGTCTGTGGTGTCATAAGCCGTAAACAAAGAAACAAGTATCAAGAATAATATTGCAATTAAAGAATTCAGAGAACACGTTGAATATTTTTTTTTGTTCAATTCACTGTTGTAAAGATAAAGTAAAAAGTCACTCTGTACGAAATTTGCGAAGTCAAAATAAAAAGAAAAGAAAATGCCAATGCTTCAAGAAGCTCGGAAGCCATTGCCTTCAATTAGTTTGATGTTTGCAATATTGCTGTCTTCAAGCGCAAAACCAGGGGGAACGTTTCGCGTGTCTGTGCTGCATGTAAATATTCAGCATAAAAGAAGGTGTAAAAAAACAAGCGTAGAAAGGAGATGTGATGCAGAAACAAGCGCAATGTTGCAGGTTCAAATCCCGAGTGGGCCACTTATGTTACACACTCAAGTAAGGTAATTAGCAATTAAAAAAATATTAATGTGTAAATAATAATGACCAGTCATCTGCATACAGTCATCTCCACGGGCAATGTAAAATGTAGAACTTTCTCAACTTAGCAAAAAGTATATTGTGAGTGTGTGTGTGTGTGTTTGTGTGTGTGTGCGTGTGTGTTTGTGTGTGTGTGCGTGTGTGTGTGTGTGTGTGTGTGTGCGTGCGTGTGTGTGTGTGCTGCATTCAGCTGATTAATTTTAATAGTGGTACTTTAAAATGTTGGTGTCGAGGGATGAGACTGAATATTCGATTACTCAACCATGGCGTTACAAATCGATTACTCAGATCAGCAGCTGAGTGCGTGCAAATTTGCAAGGAATAAGAAACAATCGCAACCTTTGTTCTCCCTCATAAATATTCATGACGGAATGCCAAAGAACCTTCGCATAAAATAACATATAATTAATTGACATTATTAATATTCCTGCCTGAAAGTGGGGAGTGAATGCAGATCTCTTCGTACACAGGAACATACAGTTCTTTGGGAGGGGAAATTTGCCGTCCTTACTCAAATCATCAACCTGGTCATACAGAGCCACAGAACACTGAAATATCAAATGAAAGAGCTGCAGATCCCTTTTACAGTCAGACCAGTATGCTGTCATGCACAGTTGCACATTCTAAACCACAAGGTACATTCAAGCAGCAGCTTCTCAAACAATGCGCTGCAAAACACTACGCATGACGAAAACATTCGGCACGACGAACTGTTTGGATTCGCCGAGCTTGGGTTTAACCGTGAGTCACAGCGGAGGCCAAGCACAGATTAAATCCAGGCTGGCCTCTCACGAGCCCGCTTCCCCGGCCATCGGCCGCTGAAAGGCATGTGGCACGAGACAACACAAGCAAACTCACCAAAGACTCGCTGATGTCCCTCCATCTTCTACACATGCTGCCAAGCTCCTGTAGTGACCTGTGTAGTGACGGTTGGTGTGGGCGGGGCCAGACCCACAGGCGAGTGGGTTGGTGATTGGGGCTTATGTGCCCACCCCAGCAAACAAGGGTTGGCTGCCTGACATTTGCATGCATCCCAGCACCGAGGTCACTGCACTAGGACTGTTGCCATTAGAAATTGACAGAGGGAAAAGAAAAAAAAACTGAATAAAAGGACTGCCCAATTACAGCTCATCCTCACTTTATGTGTAAAGGACCTTTTTCCGTGTATCAAGCTCGTTCTGCGTAAAGGTCTGTTTGGACAAGGCGGACAGGAAATTGTGCACGGTCAGGTACAACCAGTACTCCTAAGGCTGGTTTAATGCACAGGAGAGTGCGTGTGCGCACACCGTGTTTAAAACAGCACTGAGAGCTCGCCCTTAGCTCATTAGCTCAGTCTGAATGCCCTTTGAGCAGACACAGATAAAGAGAGGAACGCTCATGCCCGTGATGGGCCACAGCTCTTTCGGAAAGGTCACAGGCCCATTGAGAGTCCCCGAATTGTTACCCTGTCACTTCGCCACGACCCACGCATTGCTCGCTATACACTTTTCATCTTTTGTTGTGCAATTTTTGTGGGTTTGACGCGACTCATGCTATGCAGAACAAAGGTCATCTGATCAACAGTTTATTTGCTATCTGTGAAGACAGGCACTGTGTGTGTAATTCTACACCAGCTCCTACAGTACACAGTGCCGAGAAAACGTATTTGCCCACTTCCTAATTTTCTCTATTATTGCATATTTGTCACACTGAATGGTTTCAGGTCTTGAGACAAAATGTAAAATAAGACAAAGGGAAACCATGTAAACAGAAAGCACAATTTTTTTTCACACCCATATCAACCATGTGAAAACGTAATTGGCCCCTTAAACCTAACAACTGACTGCCCCACCATCAGGAGCAATAACTACAACTGAAATGTGATATCAGCCTTTCACAATGTGGTGGAGGAATTTTAGCCCACTCAAGACTTATTTTGTCTTGCTGCAATTATGCTTCAGCTTCAGCTCACGGGCAGGTGACTGGACATTCTTCTTAATCATTTTCTGATACGGAGCAAAATTCGAACGGAGCAAATAAGGGCATAATAAAGCCACAGTAAAAGATTTGTGAAATTTTACAGTAGTTTTAAAAGAGTTAGAAGTTTTAAGTACTCATTGTTGAAGTGCTCAGCATTTTTTTAAACAAACTAAGCACTGGTGACTCAGTTCAATTGGATCTACATTACAATATAATGTTATTAGGTTCAATTGTTATTTTTACATAGAATTTAACTTTAAATAAATACAAAAGCGCTTTTAATGAAGCATAAGTGTTTCCTTTATCATGTCCAATACAAACTGTAGTGATTCTAAGTAATCAGGATGTTTTGTCAGTGTCTGCCAAAACACAGAAAACTCTGTCAACCAACAATGTTGCAAGCAAAGCTGGGAGCTGTGAGTGGACCAGGCCTGGGGAGTAAAAGGGGGGTGTGGGTGATCTGTGAGAGAAACACAGATCCTTAAGTGTCCTGACTGCTCTCAGCAGGTCAGCACATGTCCACAGCTCTCACCTTCCCTCTCACCCTCACCCTCTCCCTCTCCCTCTCTCCCTTCCTGACCCCCGGAGCAGGTGCCTGACCGGCTAAGACACTCAGTAATGGAGTTACCCAAATTCTGTTCAGTCCAGCCAGGACGGGAGACAACGCAACCCCTACTGACCAACACCCCCCCCCCCCCCTCAAACGGGCCCCCTCCTTGGGCACCCCTTGTCCTGACCTCTGTTAAGTAACTGTTCTATCCATTGCCCTGATCTTATTAAAATTCCACAGCATGTTTTCCTTACAGTTTTTTTTACTGCTTTTGTTGTTCTGTTTGTTTTTTTACTTGCCCCCCTTCTCGCCTTACTCTTGGGCTCTGTATCTGGGGCGTGCTGGATTACTGAGGTCACAACAACAGTAACACCTTCGCCCTTCACCCCCATGACCTTTCTCTGCCTCAGGACATGGCCAAGCATCCTCCTAATTGTGCCCCTTGACCACAGCAGGCCAAAGTGCACCGCTGCTAGATACAACGTGGACATTATCTTTTTTCTTTATTATCATACAATTAATCAGTAGCTGCAGAAGCATGGGTCTAATCCTCTGTAGTGTTCTTGGACAAATCCATTTTACAGTACATCTTCAGAAATGAAGTCTGAAAAAAACTGAAAACACAGAGATCACAACTCAGCAAATATGTCTGCACTGCAGGCCTGCGCAGTCAATCCAAATGCAGCCAGCATTCATCCCCTCTCACCCCAAGCCTTGATGAACTTTCGCTAGGACTTCATGCAGAAACCGACTCTGGACTCCATCAACATTCTTCCTTAACTTTTACGCAAAACGAAACGCAAATGCTCATCTTCTCGGCGCAAGTGCCGGTATGCTAGTTTAGCCATCGTCAATTGAATGAAAAGAATTTTGAGCAATTGCAGTTTTTTGTAAGCCAAATTTAAGGACAAATGTCGATTGAGTCCGGGCCTCCTTGTCAGAGGGAAGGTAGATCAACCTTTTGGGCTATGCCAGAACAAAGGAACACGTTTCCTCCGATACAGGACAGAACATCTGACATCTCAAAAGAAAGACATTTTGTTCTTAATCGCCTCTCATTCTGTGGCGGTCAGAAAGCGGTTGCCCGTGCGAAGGGGTGTCACCCGAGACGGGCTGTGGGCGCGGGGGCTCGGGGGGGGCGGGGGGCGGCGAGCGCGCAGACACGCAGCCGCGCCTCGTCTCACGGCGCTCTGAGTCAGACAAAACGGCGAATCGATAACCCTTCTCTCCCTCCCCATTTCCTCTTTGATGCAACTTCAAAAAGCCGACAGACGGCCCTCTCCGAGGGGGAAGCCCGCAGAAACGGCGAATGTTTTCGAAAACACATCTAGAATAAAAGCACGGCAACCAGCGCGGAAAGGGGAAAAAAAATAACCCTTCCTTTTCCCCTTTTCAAAACATTTGTTCTGGGCATTTTGGCACCGGTTTCCAGGACGTACGGGTCTGTGAGAGAGAGAGAGAGAGAGAGCACTCAATAGAGGCCCCATCTATCACGCCCTGCATCTGGCGCGCACCACGCTGCACCGTGGATTGCCAGGTATGCTCCCTCTATTGTACGGTCAAAAGAGATGCTCTGTAACCACTCGCACAAAAAAAAACAAAAAAACAAACCGAGAGAAAAAAGAGCGTCTGACTCTTCAGGCTTCACGGGGTGATTTGTTAGAGTGGTTCTTGTAGCTACTGTTCACAGCCTGTTCAAAGTCTCTTTGCGTAACAGATGTGGAGACCTGGCCTCAGTGTAGCACTGAGCACACAGGAGCATATATCTCTGGCAATAAATAAAAATGCTAACTCCACTGTAAATTATTAATGAGAGACAACATGTACACATAAATACGTGAATATAAATTATTTTCCGTTCGAAATGTCCTTTGAGGACAGGCAAGCAGGATAATCCTCTTCTTTGCTTTTTTCCCCAAGAATCAACTGTTTTCTCTTAAATTCCTGTATGAAAGGAACACTAATCTTTTTTCCCCGCTGAAATTCCACTATGAAAAATAGACTTATTATACATGTGCAGCTGGTCCTTCAGTGCATGCTTTATCAGTAAAATTATTTTGGCAGGTGCTGAGTGTGACACAGAAGCACTTCAAAGAATAGAGTACAGTACCTGAGGCACCCGGGGAAAGAAAGAGACATTTTAAGAAATACATGAAGCACTGGCATGAGGGCAGCTAATGGAAATAAAGAACAACTGACATTATTGAACATGTGGATAAATTTTAACATTTACACATGGCCAAGGACATATAGCTAACGTCCCACCAGCTTACTGATTTTAATAATGCAAGAAAAGATGTTAATATAAGTTGCCAAAAAAAAAAACAGTGCAAAACAAACTGGGACATAAGGCACTATTGTTAAATTGTAATCAATTTAAAGGTTCGACCAAAAAAAAAAGAAAAATTATATCAATGTTATTTAGTGTAGAACTTGTCACGGTGCTGTTCTATCCTTTGAGCCCCGTTTATTGGTTCATATCCCAGCAGAAATTTTTATCAGCTGCTATCATAGGCAAAATTAGGCGAGATGATGGCAAAGCAACTCTAAATAAAAGGGGACGTCCATTGACTGCTTAAAAACCTGTGAAGTTTTGACATTGTAACTGGGGCCAATTTGCCTACTCTCTGAATAAGAAATGCGCATGGAGCAATGCAGGCATGTCAAGACACAACAGAAAACTCAGAACAATAAGCCGCAAACCCCATTTAAACAGTACCCCTGGCCTGCTCTCTCCGAACACTAAAACCTGTCGTCCTCTTACCTTTCCGACAGTGCACTACTCTCACTCCAGACTGCACGTACCTTCCTGTACAGTGGCTCCGTAACTAAATCAAAAATCCATCCTTTCAATGGCTGGTCAATATCTCATTAAGCAGTCGCCCAGCTCTGTCGCACAGGTGATGGGCGGCTCGCAGCCCACAGAGTGGAGCGAGGGGCAGGGATGCACGCCAGTCTCTCAAGTGAAATGAGGAAACAGCACCCAAGCTAGCATCACACTAGTGGAGCATTGTTCTCCAAAAAATATCACCAGCGCAAAATACTACCGTTTCAGGGTGACTCGCTATTTTGCGTTTCGCTGGCAAACAAAAAAGCTTTGCAAGTTTGGCAAGTGCAGCAGTAACATTAGCCTGCCAAACAGTTTTCTTAAAGAAAACAAATTACACCTGCGCTTACTTATAAGCCAAAGTCAAGCCGGTTGAATCCAGGGCATCTGAGGGTGGACTTTTTAAAACCTACATATTTGTTTTATTAATGGGCCTAAGTCGGTCTGGATCAAACTGAAAGCCATTGGTGAAATGCTTTTTGCCTGTAACTAAATGGCGCTGAAAAAAGCATAATAGCAAAAAGCAGTCAAACGGCGGTGAAACACCGCTACGTTCACGACGCAGTAACCAGACGAGAAGGGGCTCAGACTGTGACCGACAACCTCAACTGAAACAGCAGCGAGGAACGCATGAACTGTTTGATCCCGATTTCGGCGCGGCTGAACCCGCTCCCCTCTCCGTCCGTCGGATAAACTTCAAACGCAATCACGCCGGCGCGGGCTCTATTTTTACACCGTGCCAGCGCTCGCTCTATATATATTTTGCATTCACCTTAATCTACGGTGATTCCCCCCCCCCCCCCTGTCCAGGAAATCCAGAGTTGCTAACGGGATAAGATCAGAATCTCGTTAACCTCTGCTGTCACGTGAATGAGCCGGACTGAGCGAGGAGAGCGGGCTCCGCGGGCTCCCTGACGAGCGCTGGGGGAGAGCGGGCTTCGCGGGCTCCCTGACTGAGAGCGGGTGCGGTCGAGAGCGCGGGGGGCCCGCGCGGCTCGCTGCTAAAATAAGAGCCTGAATTCAGCGGGTTTTTCCCTCCTGCGCTTCGTTTTTAATGACGTCTGTCTGATTATCACAGTCTGATGAGCACCTCACGTACGAACATGCCTTACTGGAAACTGTGGGCTCTTTTGGTATGCATAAATGCACAGCTAGGGTGCCCTTAGATTATATCACTGTTTCTTTAGCGGGACTGATGCCAGTGAATGCTGAAATAAAAGATAAAATGTTTTCTTTTTTTGCTTTTTGATCAAATGTACTTTCAACAGATCAAACAGCTTCCTTTAATTACCAAATTAATATTTGTGAATATTCATCTTAATTTCGCTGAGCAGACCAGGCAATTTGCATGCTCTGATGAGTGGGATGTTTCCACTGAAGGTAATTAGGTGCTTTAACTCGTTACCTGGCTGGGAGGCTCGGGAGAGAGCTGGTGGAGAGGCACGCTCTGTTGTAGAGGCAGAAGGCAGGAGATCTGTGTGAAATATGCCCTGTGATAAGGGAGTATCCACACACATGCCTGCAACTGAAACGGAATGGAGAATTTTCTCCTTTCTATTTTTTAATTTTTCAAGCAGATGCCCATACACATAGGCAGACTGGCTCAGATTGCATTATTATAAGCTCTATTTTATTTATTTACATATCTGTATTTACTGTTGGATATTTACAGAAATAAAAAAGATCCTCTCCTTTAAGTAAGGAACTGCTAAATGGATTCAAACGAGCAATCTTTGAATTACTATGTCATGCCAGACTTCTGGCCCACTCTCACTATGAGAGTGGCAGTCTGTGTGAGCGGCTGGCCTTAACTCAATGCAGAAGTACACAAGGTGGTTTTCTGGAGTCTTGGCTACTTGTAATGATGGGTACTGCCTCTTATCCCGTATACAGAAGCCTAACAGCCCTGTCAACATTAGCCCAGCGGGTCCACAGGGTACAACAGGGAGACCATGCAGATCCCCTGATCTGTATGTTATATGAGTGCCTTAATCAAATTCCCTGTATGTAAGATCAGAAAACATAAGCAAGGAACTGGAACTACAGGACAGAATTAAAGAGGTATCTGGTAGGATTATCAACTGCGGGAACAGGTCCTTGAGTAAACTCATAGACAGCGATGATATATAAAGAAACGACTGTATTCCTCATACTGACCGCAGATAAATCTAACAGTGGTTTTGTTCTGTTCTCATGATCAGAGTCAGTTGAAAATAAACACCTCCAGCTTTATTTCAGAACGGGGAAATTTGGCAGTACATTTTTAATTGCGATCACCGAACAGACTTCGTGGACAGCAAAAATAACACGCACACAAAATAATGTGTTTTTCTGTGAGAAAACAGCGGATGAAGAATACTGAAGGAATCAATTGATTTTAAAAAATGTGTAACAGGAAAAAAATAACTGATATAATTGAAGTGCCCGTGGTCAGGTACGGTATGTTAAAGAAAGCAGCTCTGAATTCATGAGGTGATAGCTGAGCAGGATCTACAGCAGCAGCTGACTCTGACTTGTGGGGTGGTGGGGGACAGTAGGCCTTATGGTGCCTGGTAAGGTGGGTTAGCCAGGGCTCATCGGACTACCGCTATATTAGCTCCTCCCACTAACTCACGTGGTGCCTCGCTATTAGTTGTTTTTACTTAGATACATCTACCATGCCTGCAGCGCACTGTCCTGTAGTACTGCGTGGACTGCTGGGTTTAAACAGGCATGGGCTCACTGGTGGTGGGCATGTGCCTAAGCAGTGCTCCTGCTCTAGATGTGTTGCTATGAAAGTAAGAACGTGGACTGTGCGGATGCTGTTTGACTTGATGTCTCAACAGGAGTAGCAAAGAGCCAGTACCAGACAAACAGCTTCCTGCTGGGGGGGGGGGGGGGGGGATCAGTATACATAAAATATTTTTTTTAAATTATGATGACAACAAATATCCTGTTATGTCCTGAGCATCACTGTACTTCTACAGACACTTTTGCTTCTATTTACAGCCTTATAAGCATGGATGGGGAGAGGGTGGATTACACCTGCTTATCGCTGCTATCTTACTGATCTGTTTATAACTACTTGATAAGACTGCTTCCTCCTTGCATATATTTAAAATATATAGCTCTTTTATGCTGTTCACACGTACTCTCACATGTAGTGTTTTAATAAATGGAGCATTGCGTAGTTCAGCCAGGCCACAAGCGCCAAGCCCGGTTCCGGCTGGATCAGCTGATGGCTCGACTGATTTGTGATGTTTGCCTATCGCAGTCCATTCACATAACCGGCCGGTCTATTAAAATGGCCTCTCCCTACTCACGTGGCTGCTTCCTCCTGCATGCAGACTGCCAGTTTAAATACGCTTCCTCCTGCATGCATGCTTGCTGCAGACTGCCAGTCTAAACCTGCTTTCTCCTGTATGGATGCATGCGTGCTTGCTGCACGCTACCAGTCTAAACATGCTTCCTCCTGCATGCATGCTTGCTTGCTGTATGCTACCAGTCTAAACATGCTTCCTCCTGCATGCATGCTTGCTGCAGACTTCCGGTCTAAACCTGCTTTCTCCTGTATGCATGCATGCTTGCTGCATGCTACCAGTCTAAACATGGATGCATGCTAATATAGATGGGCGGGAGGGCTTCCAGAACAGAGCCATACCGCCAATCATAACGATTGTTTATAAGGACTGTAACTTTGACAACAGTGGTCCTGACTGAACATTGAATATATCAGAACTACACTGCAGTATATTTCCGAACTCAAAACCCCATTTCCATAACACAGCTTTTGTCTTTTATAAATAATTAAATGAAGATACAGTGAAATTAAATGCAAAAAAGGCATTTAATTTTAGGGAACAGGCCCAGGAACAGAGGGCAAATGACTACACAAAAAGTCAGTAAGTCTCCTCAGCCATGAATATTTTAATATCAGCTGATCTTCCGCCTATGACCCCAATAAAGGGACCTTCTCACTGTAGTTCACTGAAAGCATTAGTATATAAGCACAGCCAATGCAAATATAATAGCACAGCCAAGCTGACTAAAAGCAAAAAACACATCCCCACCAAACATACAATAAATTCTAGATCAAACACACCCCCAAACATGAATCTGGTGAACTGACATGATTTTGTTATGCTAACAAATACAAATGATTCCATCCACTTCAGGGGTTATGAAACATTACTGCCATCTGAATGCACACGTACTTCTGAAGGGTAAAAATAAACGGGGGAAAATCTCTGTGGTAACACATTTCAGATTCACTGGACTGAACAGCAGAATCCATTGGTTTTTCCATCCCTGCTGCTTCCTGGTTTAGGCATAATGGCAGCTCCCAGGACTTAGTGAGAGGGGGGTTTGTGCTAGGTGGAGGCAAGGCAGCATGGAGGGGGGGCGGTGGGGGGTAGGGGGGTGGGATTAAGCATGCTCAGTCCAGTGTGCGGGATCTACATTAAGCTAGGATGCGATAGGCGAGCCTCGCTCCCACGCTTGTCCGTGTCTACCAGCTCCGGAGCCAGAAAAAATAGGTCAGTGGAACACAAGGCGCCGATATCGGCCGATATCGGGAGAGGGCAGGGCGGTCCCCGCGCCCTGCAGACCCGAGCGCCGGCCGCCGGCCGCCGGGAGACTCAGCCAAGCAAAGGCACCGCCGCACACGGCCCCTCTCAGAGAAACAGATGCCCTCTGGACTGGAACAACAGGATTAAGTGGATAAAAAAACATCTCCCGTCCACAGAGCAGCCCCCGCCCCCAACGCGCACACACACACACACACACACACACACACACACACACACACACACATTAACACAAGTACACACACACACCACACACATAAATACAAACACATAACACACACACACACACACACACACACACACGGTCCCCTCACCCCAACACACACACACACACACACACACATTCACACATTGTCCCCCCACCCCAAAAGCCAAACCAGGAACTTCTATCTTTCTCAGGGGGCCAGGGTAGATAAAGCACATTGCGTGAAACCTCAGGTGTGCATTTGTGTGAAAACACCCAGATCACTACTGCACACTCATAACACACACACAATAACACAGCGGCAGCTCTAAAAAAATGAGTATTTTAAATAGATGCAGATAAAAATATGCAGGAATACATTAAAAATTCACATGGCAGGGCATGTCATCCACATTAAAGTGCTCTGTAACACAGCAAAATAAAAAACAATTCATGCTGGTAGACTTTCCCTCTGCTTAATTCCCTGGTAATGAACACATTCAGAGCCTCTCTCTCTCCCTCTCCCTCTCTCTCACTCCTTTTTGCGAGCTCCCGAACAGAGAGTTGACAAGACCATGAGCACAAGACACACTATACTCTAGATCCAAATACGTGGTACAATACTTATAACTCCTATGTTACAACATGCAGTATGTCTCTTACCTTTCATAGCTGAAATCACAAAATACATTATTGAGATCCTGGTCCATAAGAGAAGACTATCGGCAGCGCAAAGCCTTCACTGCTGTCTCAGCAGCAGCTGGCCAGCACAGCTCCGTCTCTGCCTCAGAGCATGACCACATGAGAATCCATGTGACTGTGACATCATCCAAAAGGGGCCGACTGAGCTCTGCCCACAGGCTCTGAGCGGCACGGCTGTCAGCCACTCAGGCTGCGGGTGGGAGGGGCTCTGGCAAGGCACCTGGAGTACTTCCCACTGATTGCAGCACTGTGCCTGCAAGACTGGGGCTGGCAGAGAGCACGCCGGTGCTACCCAGACGCTCTTATCTACGGCAGGAAGAGTCAAAACAGTTGCTCTAGCCGACTGTCTCCTCTGTTCTCCGAGAAGAAGAGAAATGCTGGAATGTGCGTGTGTCTGCGAGAGAGAGAAAGATGGCAAGTGTCTGCATATCTCTCTTTGCCTGTGGCTTGCTGACACCGCTCCCTTCTCCCGTCTATGATAAATATTATCACGTAGATAAAGCCAAAAGTCTCTCCAGATGTCTGAGGCCAGCATGCCTCTCTGCCCTGTAGCTTCCCTGCACCCAAGTACATGGTTCACAGTGGGTCAGGACTATCAGCTAAAACCCTGGGAGCATTGTTATGCCAGTCCATCCAATCACCACTGCACCCTGAATGAACAGCTTAAAGTGAAACGGACTTCATCATGAGAACTGTAAGCAGAGCTAGCGAGAAAAAGTACTCCGCTGTACCTGGGTGAGGATTGGTGAAAATGCTTACACACATGCACGCACATACACCACACTTTCCTACATACAGACACTTGATACCGCCCCCCAACACACACACACAACCATACCACACTCGCTGTCACACACACGCACACACACACAACCATACCACACTCGCTGTCACACACACACGCACACACACACACACACAACCATACCACATTCTCTCTCTCGCACGCACACACCCACACACAAAAACGTACCACACTCTTTCACACACACCTCTCTCTCACACATACAACCATATCACACACACTCACACATACTGTACACTCACTAGCACAGGCTCATTCACTCACACACATTCACTCACTCACACACACATACCCACACACACTCACTCGCACGCACGCACGCACACACACTCACACACACACAAACACACACTCACACACACTTACACACGCACGCACGCACACACACTCATTCTCACACACACAAACACACATACTCACACACACACTGTTGGTAAGCTGATCAGACCCTCTCCACATCTGTCCTCCTCTGGTGTATTATTCTGGACTTAGCGCAGGCTGGCTCTGGCTGGAACGGGGCTCTCTTTATGAATTTCCATTAACGGGCTGGAAAGGAGTGCGTATCTGCTGCCATTGGCTTTGTTTGCAGTCATCTGCCGTCCATGCTCTTCCCTTTCACATGTGCTGCTAACTGCACATTAGCCCTTCCCCTTTCGCATATGCTACAAACTGTACATTACCCTATTCCCTTTATCATGTTTGGCTAACTGTACATTAACCTTTTTCCTTTTGCATGTACTGCTAACGGTACATTAGCGTTTACCATTTCACATATGTTGCCAACTATACATTAGTGTTTGCGTGGCTTCCTAATCTTTCCATTTTTGTCTGTTGAGAATTGAAGGTTTTTTTTTTGCAGTACCATAGATAGTCTTCCTCCAAGGCGGCAGATCACTTATTTATTATTCTTTTAATGCACATTATTGGCATCATTACAATGCCAACTTTTATGTGAATTAACTGCCCAATAGAGAGTAAAAAAAATGAATATGAATTCAAGCTTTGACTCCACCAGGCTATTTAAACAGAGATGCTCACAGGGACAATAATGTAATAAATCACCAACAAACCAGGAAGATTTTGCTTTTCATAAGACATTGCATCTCCATTACCCGCTTATTCTGTAATTGGGTCTAGGAAAAAAAAATAAAAATCTTTCCACTGTGCAATATTCAGTATACTTAATCACAAATTAAGTACCTCACTTGTGAAGTAGACTGCATCTAACATATTGAGCACTATGTATGACATTTTTAATGACTTCATACATCTGCTTTATAGTTATTTTTCACAGTAAAATCTTACGGTCCATTGCTATTCGCTGTGGAAATTTTTTTTTTTACCCACAATGCTCCTGCGCTCTTCATAACACTGTCACCACACCGCGGAACGGGAAGGGGCGATGCCATTAATTTCAGGCCACAGTGGCGAGCTGCCACGGGCTGCAGGTGTGGAGCTACGGAGTCGTTTACCTCTGGCTGCCTATCGCCATGGAGAGCGTGCTCCCGCTGCTCGCATGCACAGTGCAGTGCGTCCGTCTAAGTCCACACACCACCGGCGCCAAGAAATAGCGTTCAGTCTTAAAATGTAAAAGATTAGCACATTCTCTAAAAGAAGGAAATATCTTTGCGTGTGCATTTGTGACATAAATCAAGAAAGAAAAATAGAACAGAGTTGCGACTATTATTGTGCTATTTATAATTATTACTTGTTCAGTGTATTCAACAGAGCCTCAACCTCTCATATACAACACACAAAACATTTTACGCAGTGAAATAATGAACACCTTTCTGATGAATAGAAAATGGCAATTAAAAGAGGGGAAAAACATTTTGACCATCACGGCTTGCGTCAGATCCAGTCACCGTTGTCGATCTGTTGTTCTGCACAATAAAACTCAGCAACCACTGGGTGTGACGTCAATGTGTGGGCAACATCTTTACTTTCTAGAAAATAGAAAAAAAAGCTGTGGCTAAACTGGATGCACATGCGGTGCAGTAACTACAGAGAAAGTGTGCAGGAGACTGAACACAGAGTTGTGATTGCTGAAAAATTGAAAATCAGAATAATCAAACAGATTTTTTTCTGGAATAGCAATTTTTCAGAGAGTTTGAAATTCAGTAGTTTGTAATCAATTGTTTGTGTGTCCATGCTACACATTATGGCACACCAGAGGTAAAAGGGGGGTGTCAAGAAACGTAAGGTGATTGATCTGTGAGTGAACTCCAGCTGTACTTGTTTGATTATGGCTGAGATGATTAACCCATGCTCTAAGCCCTGTATGAAATTCTAAAATGATGGAACATCAACATAAAAAAGAAAAAAACTAATTTGACTGTAATTCAACATGGGAAATTAAAGAGGCCATTGTAGAATAACAAAAAAATGAATCCCACACTCTCCGTGAGCTATAAACTATAGGCCCGTTTCTCAGTTTGTCAATATTCATACATACTCGCCCTCAGGTATTAATCAGACCTGTCATTGACTGAGCAAATCACCTATCGGTAAAATAAAGTGTTTTTAAGACCAATCATTTAAATAGAGGTAAATAGGCCTGGAGGGATTTTGTTTCAGGAATGTTGCGGAGGTGCGTGAACAAGCAACTATTTCCAATAAATAATAGAAAGTCAAGCGTCTTTCTCGCGCACTGCCATCAATTAATTACAACAAATGTATTTATTGTAAATAAACCCCGTGGGATGATAACTGGATTGAGAGGAGATGCAGGGCGATGCGACGTGCCCCCCATGGGGAGGAAGAGAGGACCGAAGCTGATAATGGCCTCATTAGCAGCCTGTCAGTAAACCTCCCACGCGCTGGCGCAGGACGCGGAAAGATACACTTCAGTTCCCGCGACGTGTCTGGGGCTGGCTCGCGCTTGCCCTCGAGAGCAGCATTATTCAACAGGAGAAAGATGCGCCTCTTTATTTCGCCTGCCTCGGTGTAATATAGGAGATATTCTGGAGGGATGAGAACATCCGTAGAAAACGGTCCAGGAGAAGAGACGCGCGGCGGGAATGGAACGCGGCGGCTGCCTGCTGCCAGCGAGCTCGGCGGCGGAATTAACAGTCTTCCGCAAACATCTGATGAAAACAACGGAGATCAATTTAATATAAATGCCAAAAGTGTAGCGCGCAATATCAAATACTAGCGGCTCCAACCTATACAAGACAATCATAAACCAATTTAAAGCCATTTTAAACAATTTCCTGGGGCTTCCTCCTGCGTAAGACTTCAATAAATCAAGCAGACAAGACCAGGAATATATTTTTCAAGGGGAAACAGGAGTGAACTATTGGTTTACATTCACACTAGCAATACACATCTTTGTTAAAATAAGTTTCCTATAGGTGCAATGTTAAAATCTTAAATTTTATGCCCAAAGAATTGAAATAATAAAGTGGCGACGTTTCATGTAATTAAAAGAAATGCAATAAGGTTAGATTATATGAAATCAAAAAAGCTTACAATGAAATAGCCATCAAGACAACCACCATTACGACTTACTCTATGCTAATAATAATTACTTGATGCCTAATGTTAGTGGTATGAATACAGTTATAGGTCAGGAAAACTGAAATTACTGTAGCAATTTATTTGCTGATGTGTTGCTTCTATAAAATAAATAAGAATATGGCATTATTACTGTTGGAGGTACATGAGGATGGGGGCAAGGAAAGCAGAACTACTCTATGCGCAGTAAGGGGCTGGATCACCAGTGCAGCCAGGCAATTGGAATATTCTGGCAAACTGAATGCTGTGGACATGCGTTTGGAATGTACTGGAAAATTGAATACAATGGCCAGGCATTTGGGTGTGCCAGTGAAATTCACACAGCGAACACACACCACAAACACAAGCTCCGACTGGCTGTAATAACCCCATGTCACTGCAGAATAATTGGGAACCTGCTGTGGGGAGGTATGGCTGATGTGTATAAAAAAAATCTTGGAAAACAAATTGATATGTCTTCACGTTAGGGTCAATATGGATATGGTATAATTAACTTAGCTAACTATATAGTCTGTGACACTTAAGTTATCAGTTTGCTTGTTGAAGGCATAAGGTACTTTTTAGTAGGCTATTTTTGTTTTAATTTAGTTACTCCAATTTTAAACCCAGACGTAGGCCTACTCAATGTATGTAGACATATAGTAAAGGTCCCTTTGGACTGGACTGGACTGCACTTTGTTTTTGATTAAGATATAAACATAGACTACAGGGTAGCAGGTAGACCTATGCCCCTACTATAATTGCTTGTAGTTTGCTAAACTGTACTATTTATATGTTTCAAATTATTGCCAATTTTTAAGCTTTATGTGCTTACATTAATTTAGTAACGTCAAATAGGCAACGCTGAAACGCTGTAATTGCACTTTTATTTATTTACTTAAAGTGTATTTTTAAAATCGTAATTACAAAATACAGGTATTGACGGTGTGGAGATAACTACACCAGTGTAAACTCCTGCACCGTGCCCCTGTTAAACTGCACACTGGCTAGCTTGTAACAAGCTAAAATCGTGCCGTATTTGCTAAGGCGCTAATGCCAGAGAGAAAGATCGTTGCTTGCGGCGCTCAGGGGAAGCTGAGTGTATGAATACGCAGCACTGACACAGAGAGACTGGCACTCCGAACATGTCCCCGCGTCATTAATAACTGCCCAGCTGTTTCCAAACATGTCGCCTCGGGGCGGATCAACGGCAGCTCTTACGTGGAGAAATATTTACTGAGCAATCAGGAGGAAAAATGAGCGGGGAAAAACAAGGGGGACTGTTGCACTCTGACTGACTAAAAGGAGCGCAGTAAACAGAACACAAAGCCACACACGTACAGTGGAACGAGTGCAGTTCAGAACATGACACCACATCCTTAACTGCAGCATCTAGTCATATATGTACAGATCAATGTGTGCATGCGTGCGTGCGTGGGCGTGGGTGGACATGCATGTATGCAAGTACGTGAACTCAAGGGAAATTTTCCACAGTTAAAAAAAACAACAACAATTTTCACAGTGTGAACAAAATGTAGAGCACATGGGCATATCTACCACTGCCTCAAAGACAAATGAGTTAGTGATCACATCAGTGGCCAATGGGTTAAAATACATATGTGTACATTATATACAATGTACATCAATTAAATGCAAAGGATGTCTGACGGTGCTGCAAAAGGCCAGGCCTACAGTGTACAGTACTTAAAATAAACATCCATCTGCAGTCTAAGTGAGATCTTGCTCCTCCCTGTAGCTTAATCAGGCTGACATTGTGTATACACTTCCTGACCAAAAGCTCAGTCAACGCCTGGCAGATTGAATAATTTACACCCTAGTACCCCTCAATCAAGGGCTTTTTTAATTAGCTCACTTAAACGATTAGTGCGCGAGGACCCAGCCCTAGAGTAAATGGGGGGGGTTAGGATTGATACTAAATAAAAAAATTAAAATAAAAAAACTGAAAAAAAAACAGAAAGCGTGGGCCCACACTGAAGAGTGCGTGGGGTCCAGTGAGGCTTCTGCAGCTGCGGGTAGACACAGGAAACGCGCGACGAGCGCCTTTTAAAAGGGTCGGATTCGGCGACTCTGAACGAACCACTGCGCTGGACAGCCACGGCCTGAACGTAATCTGAGCCCTTCCAGGTACGCGGCGGACGGCCCGGGCGGCGAGCGATTCGATAAGCGGCGCAGTCCCTGAATACTCCCCGTAATTGAAAACATAAGCTCGTCTGCGGGGGGGGCGGGGGGGATGGGGGGGGGCTGTTTTGTTGTTGTTCTGTCTGTCGTCGCTCGCTGGGCTTTAATAGAGCTGGGACATGAGGGCAGACTCTTTGTCTTTGGGCAGTCGCAAAACAACAAAGACTGACGAGAAGAAAGCAGACAAACGCATCTCGAGCAAGATGAGTAGATGGGAGGGATGAAGGGGTTGAGTATGGATTATTCCCAGGCGAAGAATAACATCAAAATGCTTTTTAGTCAAAGCCCAATGATTTAAAACGAGGCAGAGTCATGAGAAATAAATATGGCGTGCAGATCAATCACGCGAATGCCCACAGTGAACGGCAACACGGGGGCCAGACTTTTCTAGCACGCGTTGGACACAGACCAGTCACCTCTTTCAGACGCCGTTTCTCATCAGTCCAAACCGACGCTTGTTTATTGAGTTTTACGATTCCGCATACACACCTTCACGGGCTCGCGGAGAGACGCCACCGTGAAACACAGCCGCCTGAATTCTAATTAACCCACAGCGGCCTCCCCCCCTCCCCCTCCCCCCAGCTCAACCCGATACATCTTTCAGAAACACAATGTGATTAGGGGGCCTGTCAGCCGGCCCAGCCGCACGTCCGCTGGATGAAATAGGGCGGGTCATTTTCCCCGTAATAATTACAGTCATAATAACCAGGTACAGAGAATTGATAACGTTCCTCCTCGTTCTGCATACTGCGCTCCCCGGCTCTCTCCAGGACTCTAGTGGAGGGAGGGGGGGGCGGGGGGGTACATGATTACATTTTTTGTTTTTACTCCGGTACGAGTCGCGCAGGCTGCTGAAAAGGGCAGCGGGAGAGAGCGTGGCCTTTCGCGGGAAGTTAACAAACGATCTTCATTACCATAGAGCACGCAAGATAGGGCCCCCTAGAGCGCGTGATACATGGAGGCTACGTGCTCTCTCCTCCAACTTTGCCACCGTGGTGTTACGTCTACAGCAGAGGAAAGCAGTACCGTAAAAAACCAATATACTTAACCTCCTGGCTACTGAGAAACACAGCGGAGAACTCTACACAGAGCTTATTTCTGTTTGGATTTATGTCTGAGACAGCAAACATCTGAAAAAGTCAGGCTGTCCTTGTCTGTGTCATAGACTAAGGCCATACATCCATCCTAAGAGATGAAAAAAGAAAAAAAATAATAGTAAATAAAGCAGAAATAAAATAATAAAATAAAACAATAAAAGGTTTATGCTTGCTGACTGGCATTATACACCATAGAAACATTTCTACAAGGAGGATAAAAAAATGTTTTCTTCATATGTTTGAGGTGAAACACTGAGGAGAATTCTTATTTACACTAGCCTCGGGTCCGGCAGCCGCACCAGTCAATAAGGGAGCACAGATTCCTGCTTTTCGCCATAACAGCGCGAGGATCACTTCTGGGCTGAGCTGGCCCCACTTTGATTTACACAGCCTCTAAGTCCTCCTTTGTTAAATTAAGTTTGAGCAGAATCCCGGAGTGGCTTACCCGTTATCCCTCAGTATATTACGCTCGTCATTAACATGAGGCCTGTCAGAGGGTGAAATAACTTTTCCGGGGATCTTTGCGCTATAAAAAAACCTGCGTCTCGCCGTGGGGAGTACCTCGCGCGCAAGATTGAGGGGGATCTTCGGGCTATCCAACACGCCGCGCGCGCACCATGCCTCGCTCTCCTCCTCCTCCTCTGTCAGGCTGCGCGTTTTTTGTTTTTTTTTCCTTTTCCGCGATGCCACGCGGAACCCTTTCGGGCGCTCTCTGCGCTCGTTTACTCTTGACTTATGAGGACGACGGCGCCCGGGCGCGGCGATTCATCACGCGGCCCGCGCCCCTCCCCGCCCTGCCTCGCGCCCGCACCGCGGCCGCCCAGGACCCCTCCTGTCACAACTTTGTTCCTGAAACCTTTTGCAAGGTAGGTCAGCAGGAGCCGGCACTGCTTGGCCCACTTTTAGTCTTTCACAGCACCTTTACGCTCTCACTCTTAGTCTTTCACAGCACCTTTACGCTCGCGCTCTTAGTCTTTCACAGCACCTTTACGCTCGAGCTCTTAGTCTTTCACAGCACCTTTACGCTCGCGCTCTTAGTCTTTCACAGCACCTTTACGCTCGCGCTCTTAGTCTTTCACAGCACCTTTACGCTCGAGCTCTTAGTCTTTCACAGCACCTTTACGCTCGAGCTCTTAGTCTTTCACAGCACCTTTACGCTCGCGCTCTTAGTCTTTCACAGCACCTTTACGCTTGAGCTCTTAGTCTTTCACAGCACCTTTACGCTTGAGCTCTTAGTCTTTCACAGCACCTTTACGCTCGCGCTCTTAGTCTTTCACAGCACCTTTACACTCGTGCTCTTAGTCTTTCACAGCACCTTTACGCTTGAGCTCTTAGTCTTTCACAGAACCTTTACGCTTGAGCTCTTAGTCTTTCACAGCACCTTTACGCTCGCGCTCTTAGTCTTTCACAGCACCTTTACACTCGTGCTCTTAGTCTTTCACAGCACCTTTACGCTTGAGCTCTTAGTCTTTCACAGAACCTTTACGCTCACGCTCTTAGTCTTTCACAGCACCTTTACGCTTGAGCTCTTAGTCTTTCACAGCACCTTTACGCTTGAGCTCTTAGTCTTTCACAGCACCTTTACGCTCGCGCTCTTAGTCTTTCACAGCACCTTTACACTCGTGCTCTTAGTCTTTCACAGCACCTTTACGCTTGAGCTCTTAGTCTTTCACAGCACCTTTACGCTCACGCTCTTAGTCTTTCACAGCACCTTTACGCTCACGCTCTTAGTCTTTCACAGCACCTTTACGCTCACGCTCTTAGTCTTTCACAGCACCTTTACGCTCTGGCTGAGGGAGGGACCCAGTCGCTCAGGCGTGGCAAGAATGGAAATCTGGAAAATCACGCTCAAACATGTTTCCTTTAATCTACCGGGTTCTATAAAGTAAAATAAATTAATCTCAAATAGTTTTGTTCAGTGATTGTGACTACAACGGTTTCTACAACCAGGAAGCTTGTAACCCCCAGGATGATTAAGTAGTACTCGCATCTGCTGAGCTAAATTAACTTTCCCCCAAATTGTAATAATAGGCTAAAACTTACTGAGGGCAAAAGCATTTTACTCTATGGTGACTTGGGTATATGAAGTCTGCAGTGGACTGTACAATTTTCTTTGTCTTTTTAAAAAGATGGAAGGACAGCCCCCCTTTGCATTATTTTTAATTTATTCAGACAAATAGAGAAGGGTAACAAAGAAAGGACCAGTGTTGAGAAAGTGCCACAGCAGGGAATTGAACCCCTGCCCACACAGTGGGACTTGCACTGCCACCCTACAGACTGCACCAGTAAAAACAACCCAAAGTAATACACAATGGCGAGTGACACATGAGATGGTTTCCTCATATTCAATAAGAAAAAGCACAATTACACCGATTTGCGTCACACACTCCCGTCTTGCCCTCAAGCGCACACACAGAGAGCAGCAGAGACATCAAAGCCAGCGGCCCGGTCAGCGTGACCGGTGTGAACCGGAGCTCTGGGGTTCAGTCTGGGTCAGGCCCCTGAACCTCTCCCCCGCGGGCACGCACGCACTCCGCCCGCGACCCGCCTGAGCGTTCCGGCGCCCTGCTCCGCGCGCTCCTCCGCGCGCTCGCCTGCAGCGCTGAGGCTCAGAGCGCCCACAACAAAGGGGAGATGAATAAATCAGTTTGGGCAGCTCAGGAGCTCTTTACTAACGGCGCTGCAGAGCGGGAGGGCCCCCAGCTATCCCTGCTCCCAGGGACCCCAGCCCCACCCCCATACCTCCCCCAGCTATCCCGCTCCCAGGGACCCCAGCCCCCCCCATACCTCCCCCAGCTATCCCTGCTCCCAGGGACCCCAGCCCCACCCCCATACCTCCCCAGCTATCCCGCTCCCAGGGACCCCAGCCCCCCCCATACCTCCCCCAGCTATCCCGCTCCCAGGGACCCCAGCCCCCCCATACCTCCCCCAGCTATCCCGCTCCCAGGGACCCCAGCCCCCCCCCCCCCATACCTCCCCCAGCTTAACAAGGCCTCACAGTGAGGCCCCTCACATTTCCCTGGAGCTAGAGCCTTCACCGTCGCCAACGCTCTCTCCTTCCCGCTCACCCCCCCCTCCTTTATCTCTCTCCCTCCCTCCCTCCGTCTCACTCCCCGCTTCTCTACGACTTGTTTCCTCCCTCTTGTCCTCTCTCCTCATTTCTCTCTCCCCTCCTTTTGTCTCTATCACATTCTCCTTCTCTCTCTCTCTCCCCTCTTTCTGTGTCTCTCCCTCCATCTCTTAGCCAAGTCCCTCCTTCCATTCACCCATCTCCTCTGTCCCTCTCTATGTGTCACTTTCTCACTCAATATCTACCTTTCTCTCTCTCAGTAAGAAGAAAGCACTCCAGGCAATTAATACATTTTAGTTCAAGATATACAATGGAGCCAGTAAACTTGTTCTCCAGTGGAAGTAATGAATGCATGCATGTATGTATGTATGTATGTATGTATGTATGTATGTATGTATGTATGTATGTATGTATGTATGTATGTATGTATGTATGTATGTATGTATGTATGTATGTATGTATGTATGTATGTATGTATGTATGTATGTATGTATGTATGCATGTATGCATGTATGCATGTATGTATGTATGTATGTATGTATGCATGTATGTATGTATGTATGTATGTATGTATGTATGTATGTATGTATGTATGTATGTATGGATACTAGTGCATAGTCACGGACACAAAAAAGTTTCATTTCTGGCTCTGGTAGCACCATTCTATGCCATGTTACTTGAAAATGTCAACAATGCCAGCAACAAATAAAATGAGATACAAATGGCAGAAAACAACAAATCTCAAATAATAAATGTGTAACATGAGTAAGACTCTCCACAACATTTGCCAGATTTTTCATTTCAAGGTCATTAAAAAATGAGAGTGAATTTCATCGTGATGGCAAGAAAAACAAGGATGTGTGAAAAATCAAACACAGAGAGCCAATGATTTCCACGTCCAGAGTAAAAGGCAGATAACAAGCTGTTCTCTCACAAGCAAAAACCGGTATTAATGCATCTTTAAAAAAATATCCTGAATGAGTGAAAGTGAAAGCACTACTAGTCTACTACTACATAATCATAATTTATAAGTCCAACACAGTATGTCATATTTCACCAAATAAGGAGAGAATATGAACATAAAGAAAAGCTAAAAAGCTCCCTCCTCCAGCCCGGGTACCCGACATTTTTAGGCCACACCTGTTTCTTACCTGGATTTCAAGTCGTAATAATCATTAAGGTTGATCCTTATTGGCATAACTGCATATGACTAAGTGTGTTTAACTGAATCTAGCGGTTTGTCGCGACGTGACCGTGATCTGCATGTGCGCTGACCGCGGTCATGCGTGTTCTACGCACGGGGTGCGGCGCGCAGGGTGTGGCTTATGCTAAATGCCCGTGTGTTCTTTAACTCGCTGTGACTAACGAGCTTTCACATTCATTTGGTAAAGATGCAGCAGAAAGGGACTAACAGGACAACGCGTAATAAAATAAAACAAACAAATAAAAATGTGGAAAACCACTGTAACAATCACGAACTCTCAGATTGCTTGTATTCCGTTTTCAGTTCTGCTGAGTACTGAGTGTGTTCGGCTTAATTAATGCAACAGCGCGCCGCTAACAAGCGAGCGTTAACAATGATATCCCTGTAAACAGGCTGACAAACTTAAGTAGGCAGCAGGGTCTTTACACGAGCAAACAAACACAACCTGACTACCAATTTAAAGCGTTCAAACAACAGCTCTAATGACTAACATCAGGTGAGAGATGAAGGCAATCTTTCCAGGAGCTCAGCTCGCGGCAGACCCCACCTCATTAAGGAAGTTGCTACTTAACGTTAAACCCTCAATCCTTTTTACGCCGAGACTCTTAACACCAAACAATAAGAGAGCTTGCGCTGCTGACGGCCTGTTTCTGGTACGCTCCGGCAGTGCTAGGGAAGCGTTTCCTGGGTTCCACCCGAAGCGAAGGAGAAGACGCTGCGCCTGGCCTCCATTCACAGGGAGGAACTCGGCATTGTCTGCCCTTCATTCACAGCAGATTATTAGACTGCGGAGAAACGGTGGAGTCTGCACTTCCTTTGTGAGGAAAAGCACGCACGCACACACACACAAAAATCGCAGATCACGGCTAATAATTGCTTGCTAGTGCTAGAAGTAGAGAAGAGAGAGAATAAGAAGTGTAGAGGAAGAGAGCCCAAGGCAGAATGAGGGGAGAGAGGGTGAATGTGAGACAGAGGGAGAAAAGGGAGTGGGGAAGCACACAATTTTTTTTCTTGCTTTAGTAACGAGGATTTGGGCCCTGTGTGCCCTTAAAGATGGCCCTCATGCCCTGTATTCTGAAACAGCCTCGCTGTCCGCTTCACCTTATGCTCTGACTGACTGATTTACAGGCTGGACAATCAGCCTAGAAACATCACAAACCATCAAAGCACCCAAACTGCCACCTGCTTAAAAAGGGCACACACTGTGTACTCTTAAGTTACGATGGGTTTCAATGTTTTGGAGTCTGCACTTTAGACATATGGCACATACTGTGTGTGTATGTAGAGTATGTGTGTGTGTCTCCATGTGTATGTGTGTGTGTGTGTGTGTGTGAATAAATAAACTCAACTTTCAGTCATAGGAACAGATTCACTAAGCCGTTTGTGACTATTTTCAGGTGCAGAAATAATTACTCTTTTGGGAAAAATAAAAGATTACCTAGAACCCCCATCACATTCCCATTCCATCAAGCTCCCTGCAACTCGGCAATTCAATCGACAATTGGCGCCACAGCTGGGATGAACGCATTTTGTTCTGCGCTGTCTATAATGCTGGATAGCCTACGCTCTTAGGTGGCACCCGACAATACATCAATTTCCCTACATCCAACGTTCAGTGTTAAATCAACTCTTACAGAGTTTATATGAGTCGAATATGGTCAGAACTCTGTTACAGTTGAAATAACACTGAAAACTTTACTGTGTATTCAGTGCACTCAGTTCAATTTTTAAAATTTTTTTGTTGAACTGAGCCTTTTAATGTCTGCTTCATATGCAAAATGCAGTTGGTAGGCAGTCCCATTGGCTCATTGCGTAATTAGCTGAGGCCTTAGTAAATAAGATGTTAATTTCAGACTGCGAGCGCACCAACATACTCTCATCAGGCTGCAATTTGCGGCGCAAGTTCTACGTATGTAAATCTGGCCCATAGTTTCTGAAGTATTTACAAAGAGCACCTCTCGCATTAAAAACATCAGCTTTTATTAAACCATAAGTTCATTACATTGTATTGCATCGGAAACAAGTTCTACACGCAAATTAAACAACTAATTGTTTAAGACGCAAACAATGACATTACTGTTGTTCCCATTCTTACTGCAGTCACATTTAAAGTCAGAAACGACAATTCTCCGTGAGAAACTCACGCTGTCAGAAATGGTACAATTTCAGGTGTGAATGACTTCTTCACTCCCTCCCACACTCTCACACTCAGATTCAAGTGTAATTTTTACTGTCATTCTCCGGCAAATATCAGTGTATACTAAATGCTTGACAGTTGTGTTTAAGTAAAATAACTGGGATTTGCGAGAGGAACAGTGAATGGGAGTGGGAATGGGAAAGTGTGGATTGAATACTGAATTATTATTCAAATATTTTTTATTGAGTCTTGCATGCAAAAAGCCTCACAGGTGTGCAGATGTTACAGCTGGCAATGTTTATCAGTTTAAAATCTAATTTTACTGAGAAACAACCGTCGAACAGCCACTGTGTTAACGTTGAGAAGGGGAGGACACCTCAGGGAGGACAGGACAGTGAAGGGGCGTGGGGGGTTGTTACGGTCCGTGTGTGAAACCCGCCGAGTCAGACTCTCTCCCTGATGATATCCGGAGGACCCCCGCTTCTGGCGAGCGATACGAATCAAACGCGCTGCCCCGTATTGACGTCAAAATACAATCTTTTGTATGACTTGAGCACAGATGGGGGGTGGGGTTTGGGGAGGGGGGTGGCGCAGAGAAGCCACATGTGCAAGGACATCTCACTCGATGGCAAGTGGAACATCCACAGACTCCCCCACCCCAAATCCACACTCACCCAGGATGGTCTCTGTGGAAGAAGTCTTCTGTAACGGATCAACGTTTTTTCTTCTTTTTTTTAGCAAGCTCATCAAAGCACTTTGTCCTTGTCACACATCACCTGCTCCCATTCCCTGCCGTGACAAACGCTTCACAAGGCAGAGGGGCCCCGAGGGGCACGGCAATGAAAAGCTGACTGGGTCCCACGCTGCTCACCCAGAATCAGCTCCTCACTGCTGCTCACCCAGAATCAGCTCCTCACTGCTGCTCACCCAGAATCAGCTCCTCACTGCTGCTCACCCAGAATCGGCTCCTCACTGCTGCTCAAACAGAATCGGCTCCTCACTGCTGCTCACCCAGAATCGGCTCCTCACTGCTGCTCACCCAGAATCGGCTCCTCACTGCTGCTCACCCAGAATCGGCTCCTCACTGCTGCTCACCCAGAATCGGCTCCTCACTGCTCACCCAGAATCAGCTCCTCACTGCTGCTCACCCAGAATCAGCTCCTCACTGCTGCTCACCCAGAATCAGCTCCTCACTGCTGCTCACCCAGAATCAGCTCCTCACTGCTCACCCAGAATCAGCTCCTCACTGCTGCTCACCCAGAATCAGCTCCTCACTGCTGCTCACCCAGAATCAGCTCCTCACTGCTGCTCACCCAGAATCAGCTCCTCACTGCTGCTCACCCAGAATCAGCTCCTCACTGCTGCTCACCCAGAATCAGCTCCTCACTGCTGCTCACTCAGAATCGGCTCCTCACTGCTGCTCACCCAGAATCGGCTCCTCACTGCTGCTCACCCAGAATCTGCTCCTCACTGCTGCTCACCCAGAATCGCTCCTCACTGCTGCTCACCCAGAATCGGCTCCTCACTGCTGCTCACCCAGAATCGGCTCCTCACTGCTCACCCAGAATCGGCTCCTCACTGCTGCTCACCCAGAATCAGCTCCTCACTGCTGCTCACCCAGAATCAGCTCCTCACCTGCTGCTCACCCAGAATCAGCTCCTCACTGCTGCTCACCCAGAATCAGCTCCTCACTGCTGCTCACCCAGAATCAGCTCCTCACTGCTGCTCACCCAGAATCGGCTCCTCACTGCTGCTCACCCAGAATCAGCTCCTCACTGCTGCTCACCCAGAATCAGCTCCTCACTGCTGCTCACCCAGGATCCGCTCCGAGCGGGGATGCGGGTGGCAGGCAGAACGATTGTGGCCGACAAAACATGCCATGAAAGCAGCATGACGGAACCACCTGATATTGCGTCAAGCTAAACTTTTTTTCTCAAAAAATTATTCAAAGCCATTAGCGAAAAGGAGAGTTGGGGAAATGTGTGTTAGCAAAAGAAGTGTAAAACCATGGTAGCTTGCTAATTTAACAAAATATTTCCTGACATAACTCTTGACTTGAAATGAATGCTTAATAGGCAGATGGAACTGATTAAACAGCACCGATTAGAATCTGCAGATGTGTGCAGGGATGAGGGGAGAATGAAAGTGACCCTCAGTCTCGTACACAGCACATCAGCAAAAGTCTGTCTAAAAGGGAGAATACATTTTTAGCAAACAATTTTCATCAGATATTTTAAGGTTTAGGGACTCTTGAGGATTACTGGCGAATAAGCTCAATGACGAAGCACACAGACAAACAAATGAGGTGGTGCAGCTTGGCCTATGCATGCTCGCAGCGACCCTCTCTAAAACGCTTTAGGTTATCACATCCTCCAACATTTGACCAGGAAGGCGGGGCTGTGAGAAGCACGTCCCTTCAGGGACAGGTCAGTGGGGTGGCCCACCCTTCAGAACATATGCAGAGCAAGCTTTCCCCAGCCAATTACAACTTACCAAGGTATCGTCACACCTTGGCAATTTTTTTGTGAGAGAAAAAAAAAAAGTCAGGCTCAACATTTCATTGTTGCTGAAAAATGAGGTGCCTCAGCATTGTCTGGGAGAAAGAAGCAGCTGAAGGGAAAAGGCCGATTGGCCTGGTTTATCCAGAGTATGACAAATAGAGAGTTCTTTTGATGTCTTTAATAACTATCCCTGCCCATGCCTCCCTGTGGTGATTTTTGTGACCCATTTGGGGGCGGGGGGGTTGACAATTTCTTACGGATTAAAACCGAAAAAATAAACAAATTAATAAAAAAAACCTCCAAAAGAAAATATTCTTTTCATGAAAGCAAACAATGGATGACGATGAAAAATATTGATAAATTGTGAATGCGGCCCAATTTTCGACCACAGTGCTTCTGCAGTCAGGGTAATTTGTGGTGTGGGACAAATTGGTGTTTACGTTTGCCGCGCGCACTGAAAAGCACTTCATAAAAGAATGCCAAGGATGTTTTGCTCCAAGAGCATTTACAGACACATCCTGAAAACTGGGTTTATTCATTTATTTTTTGGAAACTCATTCACCTAAAAATCTGCTATAGGCAAATGCAAAGGTTCTATTATCATACTATTAACAATTCATTATATTGGCAGTGCAAAACCCAGTGAAACAGTAATCAATATAATAAAAAAAGAATTGAATACTAACAATCTCTGGAATTCAGCTTTACATCTCAAAACAAATTTAGATTTTCATTGTTTTTTCATTGCTATAAAAGCTTTTTTAAAAGGTATTCAGTGTAAAATGTAGTTATGCAAATAAATATCCTATTTCTCTCTTTTTTGTCCTTGTTATGATAGTCATAATTTCTGTATTGTATGAATGCATTCTGGTCTGTTAAAGGGACAGCTATAAGCTCCAGAGAGCCTGAATAGCCCGTAGTGCAGCTCCTCTCATTGCAATACATCCACGGCGCAATCCACAGCCTCCCACGCCCCTTTGTGCTAGGATTTCAGTCCCTCTGAACTTCATCTGCGGCGGAAGCTAACAATGCTCTTTACGGACTCCCCGCAAGAGCACAACCGACAAATCCCCGCTGCACTAAATCTCGACAATAACACGATTAAACACCTTCAAACCGCCAGCGAGCAAATAAGCGCGTACAGAAGGCATTTATTGCCGCGGGCTATTTCACAGGAACGTGCCGGTTGCCAGGCTAAATGAAACAGCAGCAGGGAGACATTATGCCTGTTAAATTGGCAGAATGCGGAATGATTAACGCTCATAAATCCTTACAGGGTTAGATTACCCACAAACACGCCAGCACCGTTTCTCCCGTAATGATCCCATTCAGCCGATAAATTGGAGCGGGTTACGAAATAACTCTCCAACGTTAAAGATAAAATTTAAATTTGGGGGGCCCCCGCACATTTACCGGGGACCCGTCCAAACCGCAATTCGTTAGTTAACGACTCAATCAGGTGAACCACAGGCATTTCTGTAACCATTAAGAAGGGACAGATATTCACGGTGCAGGTATTTTGTAACTGTTTACGGTTTTCCAGGAACATGGCCAATAGAGCATGTTTCTATTTACGTTCTTTGTAGTGCAATACAGTTTTTTTTTCGGGACCAGGTTTCTTTCTCAGAAGACGAGGGATGAGTTTCTGACGCTCTGCTTGCTCTCAGCTGCCCCTGGGGGGGGGTCCGAGCTTTCATGAAAGCCGGCCCCCGGATCGATGTCTCCCCCGCCCCCCCCCAGGCCCTGGAAGGCCCCCAGACGGGCCCCTGCAGGGACGCGCACAAGCCTCACGGTCGACGGCGTGCGGCTCGAGCGTCTCTCTCCTCTCCCCGCTGTGCCTTTCCAGCAGAAACAAGCAAACAGTCCAGCGGGTCGATGGACGTCATCCATCTCAACAGCCGCTTTCAAGCCGGATACGCGGCGCGCTGGGGCCGGCATACACCAGAGAGCGCGAGGTGCTGCAGGCTGCACAAACACACAACCACCGCTGGAGTCCGCCTTCCGGACACAGGGTTACCGTAACAACCCCCAGCCCCCCTATATAGGCTATTACTGTCAGTGAAGATTTCTTCAAAGCCAGCACACAGCCAATCGCATCCTTCTAAAACAATGACACATTTAAGAGGGCAAAGGGCTCTATTTATCTACTTGTTTATTTACATATTTTTTGATCAGTGTTCCAGAGATGAAGCAGAGATTCACTGATCTTGATCAGCTGACAGAGTGGAACCAAATAACCAGAATCAGTTGTCGTGTAAAGAGAGGGAGGTCTGCGTGGCCCCTGCATAGCATTGATTAAAAACGTGAAAGGCAAAAAGAAAACTGACGCCACAGATTGTCCTTCTACGTCAAGGTTCAGTTTCTAATCAGGGCGCAGAGCAATCCCACAGCTTAATATTGACAGACTGAAGGTAAACTTCAGCAGATGAAGTGTTAAAGGTTGAGTCCACAAGAGGATGTTTATGTGCAGGGGTGGAGTAGACACTAGAAAGCAGAAAGGTAGACTCTAGTAAGCTAAATTTAGACTTCAGTGAGCTACTCAAAACAAACGCTCTCTTTAGGAGAGGTTTTTATTTCTATCCAAAGTGGGTTCATTTCCCTCAGAAATGTTGGCCTGGATTCAATCGACATTTGGCCTCAACTTTGAATCACTATTGAATGCAAAGTGCTAGTTTGTTGAGTTCAGCCATAACTAAAATTAACTAAAAACTGGTTCAAAAGTTGAGCATACTGTAACTGAAAGATGAACAATACTGTAACAAAAAAGTGAACAACTTTTTTCCATTAATATAGGATCCACATATAAATTTAAATGACCGCCCCCCCCCACCCCCCCCAATCAGTTTCCTCCAAGAATCTGAAGGGCTCCTTCTTAATCATCTCTCTCAACCCATGACAGAGAGCCATTCTGTCTCCCTCAGCCAGGTCAGTCCATCTTGAAATGGACCCACCGCTGCAAGCAATACTGCTATGAGCAGTCCTCGACAAGTCACCACTGTACTTTCAGGATCCACAGAGGTCAAGGAAGGTCATATGACGCAGTCCAAGTTCACATCTGACAAAGTTTTTTTTTTTAAATCCAGGTTATGGAAAGGAGCCCTCTTTCCTATCCCAGTTCAAACCTACAGTATAATATCAGCGATTTTTGGGCAGGACTCCAAACTGGGCTCTAATTGATCTTTGTGGAAAAGAATCGCCCACTATCTTATGACCAAATATTCAAACATAGGTTGATTTTGATACATGATTTTAATAAAATGTATGTATCTTGTTTGATATGCAGCTGTACTAATCCAAATGGAAGGTTCACTGTAAAGCACTGTACAGAGTAGCCATTTCCGGCAGCCATATGTTAGCTACCCTGCTGCGGATACTGTTGAACTACTTGCCTGTTACCACGGTTATGTATTTTCATTTCTGGACATTTTTTAATATCATTTTTATGTTTTTGTTTCAGCGATTAAACGTGGCTTTTGTTAGAGATTTAAAGTCTGAAGGAAGGTTTACAGTAGCTATTTTTAAAACTTGATTTTTACCATTTTATTTGTTTTCATTAATGCACTCTATCATCTGCAAATATTTTGAAGTTCTAATGTCCTAAATGGATCAACTGTGACTGAGCCAGACGATCACATCTCCCTTCACGGGAGAGCAAGCTTTGTGGCATTGTTTTATATGCGAGTTTCCATGCTGTGGATTACCATGGAAGAGCTGCGGGCCTTAGGAAATCTCCTTTCTCACAGGAGGATTTAGTGGGATGTACTCAAGAAACACCTGTTCCAAAAGTCCCACCGCTGCTCTTATCCAGTAATTTAGCTAGCGTAAGGATGCCCCCAGGGCAGCATCAACATGGCAGAAGTACAAAGTGGGGTTAATGTCCATAAAGCCACTTCTCATACATATGGCTCTGTGCAATGGAATTTTCAGCAAACAGAATTTCTCTGCTGGAAATAGTTTTTGTTCAAAATGAGTTGAACCAACATTCAGGAGTATGTAATTGGCCATGTTGCTGCTGAAATATGTCATTACAAAATTTCATAAAAACAGATTTGTGAGTTTATATTGTTTTCAAAGTATAGAGGGAACAAATAATCCTGAAGTGAAACAATCTTCATTTACAGGTACCAGTACCATTCAGATAAGATTCATATATTTTATAAAGCACATCTTGAGAACAATTCCATTCTTTACTGTTAAGCCATGTAATGAAATGAGCACCATTTAGCCTGTGAAAAGCTTGGGAAAGTACTGAAAATGCACATGAACAAGATGATATTAATCTTAAAACATATTCTACTTAGTTTCATTTCTGTTTCCAACAGGGGTCAATGAAGAAAGTGATCTCTATTGTGTTTGCTAAAAGTGTTGCTGGCGCTGATAATTATCTTTTTCTGGGTCAGGTACTTAGCAAAAAAAAGAGAGATAAGCAGGCTTTTTCTCAGTTTCTCATCTGGAAAGTGAGATTAATTTCTGGTAATCTCCAACTAGATCTTTCCCATGCAAGTGTGAGAGACTCTGTATCAGGGTTTCGCTCCTGGGCGGTTCTTAACTACCCAAAGTGCAAGAACCACCAAGCTGTTCTGCCTCCTGACGACAGACTAGGGGTGCAGCGTTCTGTGTTTTTGCATGTCAGAGCCCTTAAAACACATTTACAGGACGACAGCATAAACTGATGCTATAGCTGGAGGAGAAGACTTAAACTGCAGTGTGGAACTGGTAAAACAAACAAACAAAAAAACATAAAAACAAACAAAACTACATTCCTCTTGGAGTTTTCGCCAATTAAATTGTCACACGCTAAGCTAAAATAATTAACCTCGCCAGAAAAAAAAAATGCATTGTATCTCCCTGAACCGCCTCATTAAGCAATGAAATTGAAATAACATCTCATTGTTTCGAAGAAGTGTGATACACTTGCTGTGGTCAATACTTCATGTGTTCTTGGTTTATGGTTAATATAACAAATTATAATCTTTGGTTAGATGTGCATAATAACTCACAATAGATCATTTGCACATGGGCAGACTTGAACACACTGCAAGTACCACTGAGTGTATACAATATGCGGCAGCTTTCACATAAAACTATTAGAAGAAAGAAATAATATTGACTTGTTTTTTGTTGGAGTACAAAATGTATACAAACTCTCTTACACAAAGATTTTAAACACTATCCCCTTATACCTCAGAACATACACCATGGCCTTTTATTTTAAACACTCTAATAGGTCATTGCTGGCTGCTACCCAGTCATGTCCTTACTATTTATTCTCTGCATATTTTTTCTCTCCTTTTGACCATAATTATCTGCCACTGTCATTTAGTTTCCTTTCTGACTTCTCTCTTTGCAAAACATTTCTACAGAAACCTTTTTGCCATCTTTCCTTAATGCAGGACAGAAAACCCACAGTAAAATGAATTTGGCAAAGTTACTTTTCTCAAAATCGCCACACTTGAAGCATTTAAACTTTCTGCCTTTAGAATAACACACACACACACACACACACACACACAGCTGAATCCCAACCTTATCCTCACACGAAATTCCAAGGTTTACAACCGCAACTGAGATCCTTTTCAGACACATATCACTTTTGCTGAGTATTTGTTTAGGTAATACCGTATAATGCCTACAAATAGCTTAAGGCTAAAATGTAACACAAGCCCGCACAGCACATGTGCTGGGTAGAGAATTGTAGCTTATGGATAAGATTAATGTAGCTGTTGGATCGACGCCTGACATTTCAAAGACCACTGGCCACAGGAGTTCACATTTCATTAGAGTTATGATTATATTTTCCCACAGCTGACACACGTTATCGTATATTTACACAGCTGAATAGTTATCAAAACTATGTGCTACACTGTATATAAGTACCTTGACTGAAGGGTCAACAGTAACGGCCCACTTGGGACTTAAACCCACGACCACATGGCTCCGAGTCTCTCAGCAGCTCGGCCACATTCCCGCACGCGGGTGCAGCCCAAGGAGAGAAGCCTGGTGTGGTCACCGGGGGCAACGGAACGGGGAGTATCCATTATCTCCACAGGGCCCTCCGACCAATTAACGCTCGCCAAAAAACCTGATCTGAGATGCTTCTGACAGGGTCGTTTATACTGACGAAGGCCCCGGCGTGGCGGTTCCATCAATCATCCCGAAACCGAGCCGAGGAGCGCGGCCCCTCCGTTCCCTTCACCCTGCCCGCGCTCGGCACGGGCAGCAGCTCCCCTCGAACCCAGCCCGGATCCGTCAACATCCCAATTACCGCCCAGCGAGGCCACTAAGCTGACTGTCAACAGCGGCGGCGAGCAGCGAGCGGCGGGGTAGACAGGAGCGCGCGGAGCGGAGCGGCCGAGAGAACAGCGCTCGTAATCAGCGGTTACGGGACAGGGGCTAAAGAACAGGGCCGCTAATCAGCAGGCGTGGGGCGGGGGGGGGGGGGCTAAAGAACAGGGCTCGTAGTCATTACGTTTAGGGCACCGCTGCTGCACTCGTCCTTCCGCACGTGCGCTGTAAGACAGGTAAGGGAGCTGGGCGTGCGGGTGATTTATGTCATTTGTGCAATGCGCCCGAGCAGCACAGACACCGTAATTCTACCCAGGAAGTGCATGCCATCGTTACGATCGCTGTTATCGCTGTCAGAATAATGGCTATCCCTCCCGCAGACATCTTGTAAAACTGCTAGCGAATCCCACGTGTCCATGTGGCGCAGTCCGAACCATGCAGAAAAACAGGAGAGGAAGAAAGCACCCCCTGTATGACCTGAGATCTGAGCCCCCTCCTGTCCGCGAAACCGCTTAAATCAGACTATTTTTTTTTTTAAATATAAAAAAGTTCAAGGTTTACTTTGATTTTCTGACACGGGGCATTTGCATTTTCCCGCTCGTTCCGATTTAAATAAAACAGTGCAGTCAAGTCCTCTCCCGTAGCTTTGAACTCGGACTCCTCAAACGGGCCCTTTGATTTATCTTCCGTTCCCAAGGAGAGGCGCGGCACGCTGGCCTAATTAGGGCCACAGCAGGGTGCCACCCAGAGAGAAGTGTGTGGACTCGGGGAACCACACTCAGGGCCATCACTCAAACAGGCTGGGTGTCACCGCACAGACCGCCATTTATCTGATGGAACCAATGCATGCTGAACAGTAACTTTTAATAATAACAGTAGTAGTAGTAGTAGTTTTAGTAACATTAGCTGTGGATCCTTCAATAAAACTAAGACTTGTTTAAAGTAACAGCAGCTTCATTAAACAGCACTGGCAGTAGAAGCAATAGCACTAGTAATATTACTAGTGGTAATAGTGTTAGTAGTAGCAGTAATAGTAAAACAATAATATCGGTGAAAGTTGCTTCAATAGTACCGTTATTATCATGGTTGCAACTGGGAGAATGTCATTTTTCATATGCACGTAGGAGAACGCACAAATAGGGGGAAATAATTGTTTGTTGACTGCAGCCAGCGCGCCCCCCGCTCCCTGTGGGGTCGACCCCTCAGCGGCTGATCACAACAACAACGGCGCAGTTTCGCGGTCAGGGCCCAGCTCGCTGCGACACACCACAGGGCGGGCGAATGTAAACACGCCTCTCAGCCGAAGAAGAAAAGGTGCCTATATTCCCACGGCCAGCTGCGTATTAAACGTTTCCATCCTGCAGTCGGGACAAACGCCGGGTCCTCCTCAGGACGAACGCGCAGATTATTTTACCGTTTGCAATTCTGCACGGATGTAGTTTTTCTCTTGGAAACACAACCGCGCGGTAACCCTGACAAAGGAGCCGTGGAAAGTTGCCGAGGGGGTGCGCGGCACTGCAGCTGCTCAGCCGAAGGGCTCGCAGATGCGCCAGGCAGACCGCGAGAGCTCGCGGCACAGCAGATAACCGCGCATAACAGGATATGAAAAAGAAAGCAGGAGAGAGCGCTGCGCTTGACCACGTGTACCTGCGCTGAGAATTTCCCCCTCACCGCGCGGCCTGCTCGGCGGGGTGTTTACGCGACCGCGCGGCTGCTGTCAGGGAGGAGGCGCTTCCTGCTGGAGACGAGCCTCCGCCCCAGAAAGACCACGCTGCTTCGGGCAGGCTCTTCCACAGATGCCATCTCGTAAATAGTTTACCATTTCCTTACTTCTTGGATATTAATCTTATGATCTGGGGAAAGGAGCCCTGAACTCAGCTAGGCGTTAGATGACACAGGAGCAAGGAATTAGTGTACACACGCACACACACACTGTTTAAAAATACACTGGATGACCATTATTCTTTCACAAATATGAAAAAAAACTTTTTTTACACTAGATTTTAAAATAGCAAGCTCTACAACAGCATATGTAAATTCTTTGTCAGAAAACAGATACATTTGGAGGTCATTCTATAAATGGTAAATGGACTGCATTTATATAGCGCTTTTATCCAAAGCGCTTTACAATTGATGCCTCTCATTCGCCAGTATAAAATCTGTATGTATAATACAATAAACACCTGAATGAAAGAACATTATAACAATGACAATACACACATGCACACATACAGGATGCACACACACACACACACACACACAGTTATGCATAGCTCACTCCCCTCCCCCCTCCAATTTCGGAAAACAAAAGTAATTCAAAAAAATCACATAATCTGAAATAAAGTCTGGTTGCAAATCCTTCAAATTTGATGACTGTCTACAGTCAGTGACTCATAGACATCACGAGATGTTGGGTATCTTCCCCGGTGATGCTCTACCAGGCCTGTACTGCAGCCATCTTTGGTTTCTATTTATTTTGTGGCATTTCATATATTCATATAACAGAATAATATGAACCATTACTTGAATGCTTGAATATCAGTGACCTATGAACGCATGAACGCTTAAATGTATGCCTGCTGCTATCAACATGGTTTCCGCTTATTCTATGACACTCTCTTTGCATATTTATTTTAACTGCGGAACGCTTCCAGTGACAGTTCAGGCTCAAAGGGGCCCTTGCAAGGGCACAAGCAAACCACATCCTTGCTTTAAAGCAGCGGGTTTCACAGACAACACAAGGACGGCACCCACACCCCAGGTACCCCCAAACGCCAAACAGGAGGCGCGAGAAAGCAGCAGCGCTTTTCAAAAACGCATACAAGGAGTGAGGTTCAAGACAAAAAACGTGGCATTAAAATGACAGGAAGTTCCTGAATGAGAGGCAGATTGTGAAGTCTTCATTGTTTTCTGTGCAAAGTGCTCACAGATGTATCATGCACCATATGAATACGGGCACAACGGATCCACAAGACATACTGGAAAAATAAATAAACAAATAAATAATTACAGAACTGCATGTTCAGTTCAGTTCTCTGCTCTTAATGCAATGTGCACCCTGCAGGATTTCATGAGGCCTTCAGCAGGCCTCTTGCTTTCAGCTGCAGCAGGAAATCGACTGCTCACCTCAGAGAGGAAGGTGAGACCGCAAAATACCACAAATATAAAGCAAAAATAATTCTGCCTTGCATAAGATCATCAGAATGATTCATTATTCTATAAATGGTGCAAAGATAATTACTTATATTCCAAAACGTATATTATTACATTAACTTATTTAATGGTTTCTACCATTTCCAGTTGAACAAATAGCCATAATATCAAAATGTAGCTTCACTCAATTTGCTTCTGCTCATGTTTGTTTCAGTAACAAGCATTCCCTCAGTAAATTGTACTATTGAAACATTAATACTCACAAGTATGCGTCTTCTTTGTTACTGAGATACCTGGAGAAAAAAAACAAAAAACAAAAAAGAATTAGCAAAGTGATTCCAACAACATCACATGCAAGTCCGTTGTAGGGTTACAGTACAATACCTAAAAATATGACATGAAATGTGAGAATAAATCAGTTGCAATCTCTTGGTTTCCAACGACAACCAGCACTCCTGACTCCCCCTAACCAGGTCCCAGGGCACGGATCTGCTGGGCTGCAATGACACGCTCCACTGGTGCCTCTCTCCAGGCACGGGTAAGGTCAGAGGTCACGGAGAGAGTGCAGGTGTGCCATCTGCAGCCCGTGCTAAACGCAACATGGCCGCAAGGACACAGCCTACACACCGCTTCCATGTAACAGGGCGATTGATCGTGAAAAATCACAATAAAAACAGAAAAATAATAATAATAATTTGTCGGGATGGCAATCGGAGTTCTAGTCTTCCGCCCTTTGAAGCCTCAAGCCGGCAGAAGTACCCTTCATGCATGAGCCTGACCAAGCTGGATCTTAACTGGAGAAACATTTACGATGGCCCATATACTTTCTAACATGACCAGCTTACTGCTGTGCACTTAGAAACAAACCTAAAACCTTTCCCTCCCTTTATTCCATAACATTATGAGCAAACGGTAGGTGATTTAAACAAAAGAATGGATATACGAACAAAAAAACAATTCATTCATACATTTGCAGTGTTTGATAATAATGTGGTCTGGCATTATGCATTTTCCAATGGGGACCGTAAATAACGTATCACCAATAGTCCAGTGTGCCACAAAAAAGTATATTTACTGTTTGACCTCAAAGCAAATAAGCAAGAAAAAACATTTCAAAACCACAGTTGCTTTTGGCCAGTAACTACGGTGAGACGGTGCCCCAGTGGGCCAATAAAAATATACCTTCTGGACAAGCCTGGATTTGTACATTGTTTCATTTCATAATTCATTCATAATTTAATTCATATGAGAGGTATTTAAGTTAAGAGTAAAGCTCATGGTGATTATATTAAACTCAGTCCCGTGATAAAGTGTAATAAATTTTGGGGAAGCTGGAACCCGAGCCGAGCGTTCTCCCCGCACTTATCGGGACTCATCTGGCGATCCGCTCAGGTTAGGGGAAGAGCACGGAGACAGCGGGGGCGTTTCCGGGGTGATGCGCGGGAGCTACGACTGACAAGATTTCCATCATCGTCATCATTGCAACCACCACAACAAAAAATGGCTGGTAGAGATAGCGCCGTGGACGTGTTGGGAGAGGACGAGAGAGATAGCTGAGAGAGGTAAGCAACCGAGTCCTGAAGAGGTGATGCGTGGATATCGGCTCTCTGATCAGGACTATACTGAGCTAAGGCTACAGACTGTCACTCCACAGCGCACCTGACATGCAGCTATGCCGGCATCGCCCCACGCTCAAACACACTGCCACATAAAAGCAGCTAGTGCCTTTAGTGTACGGGACATTTTGTTTTAAACTGTCATCTGCTTATGTCATCGATTTGTTTATGTTATGCTATTTTTTTGCTTACGGTTTTTAGCCTATATCGTTAAACTTACTTCATAATCAATATTCATTTAGTATTTTATGTCACAAAAAAGCTTGCCTCTGGGAAACCAAAACAGAAAAAAAATAAAAAATAATATCGTATTGCAATACTTACAGAATTGTAACACTTAAAGAACCGCAATACATGCACCTAAGCACTGAGATAATATCGTACCGGGAGGTCCCTGTTGATAGCCATCCCTACACTGTACCATAACTGCACTGCTACTGTATGAATACCAGCAGTCTTGTTTAGCTACATTTGACTGTACGCACATAGTATGTTTAATCTTAACCTTCACTGAATTACTTTAAACGAGTAGTATTCGGACTGCAGCTGCAGTAATTAACTAGCTGGGCTTGTGGCTATTGCAACCAAAAACATAACATAACATAGCATAACACAACACCATTAACGGTTGACACATATTTTAATATGCACAATTAGCCTACTGTACATTGTATGCACATTAAAACATATTGAGTAAACAGGGTTCATTATGACAGCAGGCAGCTATAACACTTAATTTCATCACATCAGTCTAGCTTCATTCAAATTCCAACCAACCAACCAACCCGTTACAATACAGTAAGCACACAACAGCCAGTCCAGTGAAATGGCGTTCATTTGGCCCTCTTCCATTGATAAATGAGTGATAATTTGTGATAAACAGTGATGATGATGATGATGATGGCTAATAATTATAACTGTGTTTATTATGTGCTATAATTGTATTACACAAAAAAACCAGTCAATTATTTTCCCTCATCATCATCATCAGTCATCATAATCCTTATTACTCTTCACGATCATCATCCACGATCCATTTCCTCTTCAGCACAGACGTACGGAGGAGTCCCTTACGGACACGTTCCCAGCAGCAGGAGAGCGCGGTTCAGCCGAGTGCTAAGCCGGCAGCGGGCTGAGTGGCAGGGACAATCAGGCGCGGAAACAAATGAGCCGCCGAGCCCTAGCGCTCCCGAAACGGCAGGCCGCAATCACATCACCCCCCCGTCCCCAGCGAGCTTAGCGAGCGTGTCACATGGGCGTCAGGGAGGGAGAGAGGGCTGCGCCGGGCAGCATCTAGCCCGGTGCTTTCTAATGTTTTCAAGAACTAACTACCCAACACCAAATAAGGACGCCTTTGGATTTTATTGTAATGGAATTGCAGCGCTGAGAGCCCTGTGCAGTAAGTCATTTATCCACTGGTTATTTTGAGGCCTTTTTTTCCTGGCTTGCTTTCAAATCCAACAAACATCATTCAGATGAATAAAGCAGACTTTTCTGTAACCGTTTAATCAGGCTCAGCTTGATATTAGATTAAAATACAGAGGGGAGACTTTTTTTCAGCTGTTTTTATTGCAGGCATTTGACGTGCACTTATATTGGCAGAGAGGAAATTACAAGCCTAGACCTTTTGGCAATACTGCCAGATAGTCCTGATTTAAACACATTTCCAAAGCAGTGCAACTCATCAGATCACTGTGTAATGGAACAATAAAAAATAAATTTCAATATTTCCTCATTTTCCATTCTTACGTAAGAATCTCTGTTGAGAGCTTGTGCTAAAAGTCAGAACAAAACATTAAGTAAAATACAGTATACTGCTTTCGCTCCAGGAATCTCACGAAGGAACACAGAATGAATGTATGTTTTACTTTGACATTTTAGCCATATAAACTCTGTCAGAGTTGAATTAACAGGGAACGTTTTACTTGTCCCCTTTCCACTCATAGGCTGAAGGGATATGGAGAGGATATAATGACTATGCACAGCAGGAAATGACCCCAGTATGACAGCACAGGTCACCCTGTTGAAAAATGGAGTAAGCATCAACCCACAAAAAATAACTCCCCAACATCAACCTCAGAAGGTAACATGGGTCTTCGCTCATAACCAGATGTAAGAAATGTGCAGGTTTTGTTTTGGTTATGGGATATACTACAACTACAAAGGCACAGAGCATGATACATACATGTTTATGGGCATATCTAATATCTGTATTAATTCACATTAAATTGCTAGATTTTCAAAGGCACTCAATCTAATAGACCTCCACAAACTCTGTTGAAGTTTGCCAGAACTGTGTATTACAGATCAAATTTCATTAATCTATTTATCTTCAATCTCAGACGGCATAAGTACTATTGTGCATTACCACCTTTGAGATTGTTTGCTTCATTCTGCCTGAGCCCTGTGTAGATACTCAGTACATATCCATTATGGGAGAATGCCAAAAAAATTGCAAAGCATCACAGCCCTGGCTGTGCTACAGTGCTTTTTGTTTGGAAAAAAAAAAAATTAAATATCACATTTGGTCCACTGCATCTGTTAGCAAGGACCATACAGGAGACACTTTGCATTATGCTTTGAAGCCATCTGCCTTGGTACTGCCTTCAACATGGGTCTCTTATTGGCACTGACTGATGTCAATATTTATCAACAGAGGGCTTGGAATATGGTACCCTTTATAACCCTGAACAGGACAGGGGCCACAGATCTTGAAAACTTCCAGGGAGTACACAGATACATGTGACTTGCTGCCCTCTAGCTGGCTATAAATATGCCTGATTGGAAATTTACTGGTTCCTTGGTCACCTTCGTTTTCACCCAACCACCCACCCCCCCACACACACACTTATTCTCTAGCCCCACCATGTCATTTACTGCAGCCTTTACCTACTGTTCTTATTGCAACCGCAAGAGTCATTCAATCAGTGTCCCTCATAGATATTAAAAACCAAGCTGAACAACAAAATGTACTTTCCGGAAAATCATTACTGTCAACTGCAACATGGGTGCCTTAGCCAGAATGGAGGTCTTGTTAGGAGGAAGGGGGAAGGGGGTGGGGAGATGCATGAGGAGCCTGCTTCCTCCTCTATATGTCATTCAGAGTTCAGCAATTGGAGGGGGAAGGCGCCAGAGAACCAATAGGGGAGTTTGTTTATGGACGGGTGGGGGAGGAAGGGGGGGGGGGGGCTCAGAGACGCGTGCCAGGTCATGGCTCCACTGCTGTCTAACAGGAAGTGGGCGGTTCAGAGATCATTCTGGAGGTGGATGTACCCTTGTCGAGATGGGAGATGGAGCCGTGGCCAGCTCACGGTCAGCGCAAGGTTGCCGTTGTTTTCTCCACTGCAGCGGCCCCCGCGGTTATGACATCAGACCGAGGCACAGCTCGTTTCTCAAGCAGGATGCTATGTCTGCTATGTCTAGATGCTATGTCTTCCTCAAGACTGAATAGCTGTCTCTGTGTATTGTTGTATGTTCAGTTGACTGTTGTACAGTCTGTGACTATTGTGTAGGCCTACTGCTGCTACCTTGGCCAGGTCTCTCTTGAAAAAGGGATTTTAATCTCAATGAGACTCCCTGGTTAAATAAAGGTGAATAAAATAAATAAAATAGGAGCCACTAACAAGGCGACTCCCACCCATCTTTAACGGAGAAAACAGCTGATAATCAGTGCCACTGAGATAGCCGTGAGTTAGCATGTAACCATCTCGCTTTTTATCTTAATGGAAGTACATTTTAACATGTACAGCTAGCATTAGGGAGCTAACAGCAGCAGGTGATGCAAAGATGGAGCCGTACCGCACTGAGTATAAACGAGGGCCTCTCTGATTTCACATTCTGTTATTCTTTGGTTTCGTTTTGTTTTTTTTTCTCCAAAAAATTGCGTATACATTTTAGATCCCATTTGGGTTTTAATTTATTCAGCATTTATTGATATTTAACAATGAGCTTTTCTATTACTAAATCTATTTTAGCAAATATTAAATAAAAATGTGAAATAATCTATTTGAATTGCAGGTGAGCTCAACCAAGGTGATGATGTTCCTGCAGCTTAACTTTTTAAAATGACCCAGTGGTGCAGCCGGGTACATCATATACGGACATCAGCTGTAGATAATTTGTGTTCAGTACTTTGCTGAAGGGGAGGACAGAAGTATCCCATCTGGAATTCGAACCTGTGACTTTATGGTTGCAAGCCTAGTTTCCTAACCTCTACAAAGCACTGCTGCTGGATAGCTCTGGTAGCCAATAGAAAAAACTGTCAGAACAGAGGGTGTCAACACCTCTAACTTATGAAAGCTGCTCTGCACCTCACTGTGGTCTTGGGTAGATTTTCTTTCATGGACCATGAGTAATAATGTAACAAAGAAAGGACTGCAATCCATACAATCGATGTTTTTTTCTTCATCTACAGCAAAAAAAAGCATGAGACGCAGGCCTGAATTTTTTTCTTTTAAAGTAAGTAAAACTTTTGTGCCCAGTCTTCAAAAGGGAGGATTCTTTTAAACCATTTATGTAAAGAACCCAAAATGGCCTCTTATGCTTGCGTCGCAGGAAGAGCGGACCGGCACATCTGCAGCACATCAACCCGTAAGGGGGCAGCGGGGGGACGGGGGGGGCAGCGGGGGGACGGGGGGTTTACCGGCCGTAACAACCGTGCCTCTTCAGATCGTGCCCATATTGACATGGGAGGGGGTGACGGCACGAGCTCAGCGCAGAGGGAGAAGGGGGGGGCCTGGAGGAGACGCTGGGGAGCGAGGCGCAGAGAGAGAAGGGGGAGGTGAAGGCCTGGAGGAGACGCTGGGGAGCGAGGCGCAGAGAGAGAAGGGGGAGGTGAAGGCCTGGAGGAGACGCTGGGGAGCGAGGCGCAGCGGAGGTCTGGAGCTGCTGTTCGCGCAGCGGAGCAGAAATGGAGTCTGAGCGGGGAGGCGAGGCGGGGCGCGGCCCGGCCGTAAGTCATAATTCCTGCTTTCTTAAGCCTGACGGCGCCTGATTACACTGAGCGGCCCCGCCGCCGCCCCTTCCAGAGGGGGGACACTGCGAGAGAGAGAGATGGAACAGAGAGAAAGACAGAGATAGTGAGATAGTAAGACAGAGAGAGAAAAAGAGAAAGTCAGAGGAAGAAAGTGAGAGTAAAAAAGACAGCAAGCGAGAGAACACGAGAGAGCGAGCGAGAGGGCAAAAGAGAGGGAGCAAAAAAGGAAAAAGGAGGAGAGAAAGAAAGAGTGTGGGTGACATTCAAAGCCAACGTCTCCTCTATGTAATGGAGCTCTCCTCTCAACGCGCTAATGGCAGCGATTCATTTAACGGCGCTCAGCGCCAGGTACGCACTGCTGGGGATCTTCCTAATGTGAGCCAATTCTGGGGGGGAATCGGCCCCCCCTACCACACCGCCACCCCACCACCCCACCACCCCAGGCCGGCTCGCCTCAGCAGGTGATGCATCGCCTCGCACCACTTTGGTTCTCCTCATTCACCGCTCACTCCGTGGAGAAAAGCAGGTGAGGACGGAGACCCGCTGGAACCTGCCGGAACTCACCGCCAACCGCATGCAAGGGCACTGTGGGCTGTCACCGGCCTGCTCACAGGAAGTGGCCAAGTGTTGACTTTAAGAGAGAGCACATCCTGTACAGATCAGCTGAACCAACGGTCATTCCAAGGCATTTGTCCTTTTTTGGTGGACCACGTGTACTGTGGACCATGCTTACACTTTTCTGAACACTACAGCTACAAACTAATCAGAATTTTAGTATGGTGGCAACATTTTGTAAATGTGACTGGCAGCAAAATCAAGCTCTTTCATCTCTCCCCAATATCCCAATACAATGATGACAGAATATCCTCATAGTTCAATGGACTTTAAATTTAAATTAAATGATCCACCTTCTGCATGATCTACAAGTGCATGCGCTTCACCATTTCAATACGTAATGTCACCAGTGTGTCATTTTTCATTCATGTGATGGCTTGGCCCGGTGTATTTAAAGATTCCACAGGAAGTAGATCTGTTTGAGTAACTGGGCAGGACACTTGCTACATCAAATTCAGTTAATGGCTGGTTAAGGACGGGCTTTTTGTGGAACTTCAAGCTAGGCTGTTTTAATGGAGTTTGCTTTGCTGCTGGCAGAATTATGTACTTTAATCAGTCTGAGACCAACGTGAACCCACAGTCCGGCATCTGCCAGTCATACATTTTCATTACAGCAGTCCTCTGCATCTGTCTATCCAACACATTTGTTCTGCAGTATTTTTAATGGCAAAATGTGCCCACCTGTCACTGTGAGGAAAGCCAATCAATTGAATCAACTCTCATGGCAAATTTTATTTCAGGACCTCCGTCAGTTAACATTGCGGTCGACGCTTGTCATAATCTCCCCTTTTATTCAGATTTAACACAACACAATCATAAACGCACACAATTATTGAGTGTAATTACACAGCGTCGGCAACATAACACGAATACATTAAAAGCCTTTACCTCTTCAGCATTTATTGGCTCTTAATAAACATAGAGGAACACCTTGTAGCGAAAGCACTTCCCTGGAGAGAGGGGGAAAGAAAGCTCTGACTTGCTTTAGCATAATGATTTTGATTTGTTTATTTGCATGACAGGAACCATTAACCACAGCAAGGTGCAATATATGCATTCAATATTTACACAAGCACTTCAGGTCAATTACCCTGCTCAAGGGCGTAATAACACTGCCCTGGCTTGGGATTGAAACCAACGCCCTTGTAAGAATTCACAGCCCCTTGTTGCTATTAGAACCCGCAATACATTGGCATCTGAAGCCAGGGACTTCAGATGCCAATGTAGCAGTCAACTGATCGGCCGTCATACTAGACAGAGAAGACTCCCCGCCCCCGGGCGGTCCCTGGCGGACCGGGAGGACAGAGCAGTGGCCCCGCCCTCGCCCGCCACTGCGAACGTAGCGAAGTTCTGTGCCACGCTAAAGTCACCCCAACAAACTTCTCTTCCTCAATGACACGATTAGCACCGATATTTTTATAAACTGGAAACATAAAATATAATGACAGAGAGGAGGGTAAAAAAAATATAATCATTCTAATCAGCTGCCCCCTAATTTGAGATACACTTTTACGATTCCGCAGAGATGCACTTTCCTCGGGGAGATTTAAGAGAAAAATGATTTGTTAATCCCCCGACTCTGTTATTTCTGCTCGTTTTTAATTGGTTTTTACGTGTATCTACCACTCCGAGGCTCAACAGGTCGCTCAACGGGGCGTTTTTGTCGCCATAAATGGAAAATTCACGTCAGGTTTAGTTTCAGAGGAGGACGTTTGGAGGGGGGTTCGTACACTTGTGGAATGAGCGAAAGCCAAAAAAAAAAAAAACAGTCAAGTGTCTCGGCTTCATGAGCACTTAAAATAAAGAGGGGGTGGGAGTGGGGGTGGGACCTTGAGATCCTGCCTCACCGATAGGCCAAGGTCAGGCGTCGCAGCCACTGTAACACCCCAATGAGCTTCTGCTCACTTTGGGCCGATGTGTCAGGAGAGAGCCACGATTCCCTTCACACGCTCTCTGTTCATCCCTTATACTGTAGATCCCTGCAGGTGAGTCTTTACCCCCTGTTTAGAAGCTCTTTAATTATGGATGGCCACAGAGGAACCAGCGGAGCCCTTGCGGAGAGCAGGAACGCCAGGCCAGGCAGGGTACAGGGAGCCGATTGGGAAACCCCGCGGATCGGTAACCGCCTCGCGGGGGGAGCCGGCTGCCGCCCCAAGCCTTAACGTTACTGATGAGACGAGCGCCAGCTTCGCCGCGAGCTCTCCGGAACATTCTAACGCGCTCCTTCAGGAAATCGAGGGGGAGGGAGGTCCCTAATTGCAGCACAGCGGTCGGCGTACGCATCGGAGGCAAACATTGGGGTTAAATCACGGCTTTCCCCATCTGACTCAGATGTGCAAGGCAACAGGGCACACACACGAAGCACAAAATCAGGCTCGAGTGGGGATATGACCCACCATGTGTACGGCTGCATTGGTCTTATGTATTTCTAGATAACATCAGGTTATAAGTATGTACTATGACATAGGTCTGTTTATCCAAAGAATGTGTGACAATTATGATTCACATTATCACAAGACAAAAAATGTGATAAGTGTGTATAATAAAAAATAAAATTCCGATCATATTTTTAGCAGTTTCTCAGCTTGATGCTCATTGACTGCATAACTAAGAGTGTAAACCTATTTTCAAATCACTCTTGCTCAGATATACAGTATATTTAAAGCACCACGCCACAAATCCTTTCTGAATAGGAGCCTTGGCTGTGTGATTAAATAATAATAACCAAATCCATATTTTAGTCCATATGCTGCATTTATTCAGGACAGATAGCTGGGCTTTTGAAAGGGTTTTGCCTATTCTGTGGCACGCTGCCGTTTCCTGTGATTCTCCCAGATGTAAAACAGGAAGGTGGGTACAGGAAGTGGCCCCCCGATGGTCGGAGCGGGGTGCACGGGGCTGCCTGGGCCCTGTGTGCTCTCGACATGACCCTTTCCCACCCCACGCTAATCCTCTGGATATCCACACCGGCCCTGGAGGGGAAATTCAATCCAGACAGAGACCCGCAGAAGAAAACAAAGCTGGTTCTGTACCGACGGACCACCCGAGCCGGTCAGGCCCTCCAGGAGCTCCGGTGGATGTGTACACAGGACGCACCGCTGGAGAGAGAGGAACCAGACAGAGCTTACATTTCACCACTGCATTTGTGTGATCACTGTGTGCTTGGGTCTAGAGCTCGGTCCACAAAACAACGACTGAACCAAAGGCGGAAAGTCTGAAGAACCAAAAGCCGATTTGTTTCTTTAACGAGGGTTATTTCCACAGCCAGCGACGAAGAAAGATGGAAGAGAAAACCTGAGCATTACAGGCTGTGGTAGCCATAGGCTAAGGGGTGTGGCTTATATTGCCACAGTGGAATTCTTTTCACCCCCCCCCCCACCCCACCCCACCCAACCCCACCCCCATCTCCTTGAAATGTCCTCACAGCTAGGTTCACATTCATGAAAAAGCGAACAGGCTGAGCACAATACGCCAGGACACACGCGCATCACGGGCCGCGTATCCATCACCCGATGGTTCTGCTGGCCCCGTTCCAGAGCGGGCCGCGGGAGCCCAGCCACGTGCCGCGCTCCGGCTGGGCGAGGCGCGGGGTGAGGGAGAGGGGCGGACGGGAAAAAGACGCGCCCTTGCCCCTCGGCATGCTGGGCCGTGACAGAGGGCCGCAGCCCTCCCGCGCAGACGGACAGGTGCCGCGCTCAGATAAGGGCCGGCGTCCCGAGGACGCTTTCGCGGGACGCGCCGACGGCAACCGCGCGGGGACGTCTGTATTTAACGAGCTTCAGCGCAGCGACCATAAATCCTCCAGCCGACGCCGCCTGCACGCGCGCTGGAAACGCTTGCTGTCGGGGACACGTTAGGAATAGGGGATGTCACCGACGTCTCGCACAAAGAGTGCAATCCAGCGGGGCATTTGTAAATGAATTCTCACCCCTACCATCGGCCTTTATCACTCAGCAAATTACTGTCAGCCTGTTCTGCAAGAGCATTCATTTTCACAAATGAACAGCATCGTGCTACAGAAATAGCCCGTGACATTGTTCACCAGGAAAACTTCCATACGCGGACGGCTGTCAGTCTTCCTGATTAATACACTCGCAATCCGCCGCACAACCTTAGCAAGCGTATACAGATACACCGGTTTCTGGTTTCCGGTTTCCATTTCCAGATCCAGATTTGAAAGTATTTTAGGAATACTTTCGTTTTTAAGAGTTCAGATTTAAAATAACTGAATGGGATGTTGACTTGCAATATAAAACTCATTCAAAACACGGCACATTCTCATGTCTCATGGGAGGAAGCCTGTGGCACTCAGCTGAATTTTAAAGAGAGCACTCATGCCAGTCCCAGGTGTGATCACCTGATCACGTCTCTCTGCTCGCGGAGGTCAGAGCCAACAAAAGCTAAAGGAAGAGCAGCAAGGCAGACGAATGACAGCTCTGTATGCTGATTGGTTCCTTCATGCTCCCCTTTGATCACTCGTACAGGTGGTAGACGGGACAGGAGAGTTCACTGAAAGATTTCTGTATCTGAGCCATCTAGAAAAAATACCATGAATGAATTTCCTCATTTTCGGATTTCTCAGGCTCTTACCAGTGGGTTACTCTGAAACAGCCAACACCCCCACACGCCCCCCACTCCCCCTCCCCCTCCTCCCCCTCCCTCCCCCCACCTTTGGCAGGCTATAAGGGCTGGACCCAGGCCAGGTTACGGTACTCATTAGCTGGCTGCCCTTCTCCAGCGTGGGCTCAAGCAGATGTGCATACCTGCGCGTGGAGCGGACAGCTCGGGCAGCGCTGCCAGCGCGCCATCCAGCCCGCCATCTGTGGCGGCGTGACAAAACAAGGAGGCATTATGTCTTCAGTATGGCATCTGCGGGAGGCTGGGGCCCAAAGACGCACCCGCACGGATCTGGTGAAATCAGACGAGCGGCGCACGCGCGAGCTCTCTGGCGGCTCTGCTAGCGTGTGCTTCAGAGTCCGCGCGCGGCCGAACTGAAGGAGAGCACTTCAGCAACAGCACACGACTACGGCTGCCACAAACCCGCATTCATGACGGTAAAGTTTGCACCTGCAGACCAAATAAGCAATGATGTCAAAATGGTACAAAATTACAAAATACTCCTTATCATACTCTCTTTCTGTAACTATCTCTTCATGTTCTCTCTCCCTCTCCATCAGTCTATCACCTGGAAGAGGCAGATCAAACAGAGACTGAGCAAACGAAGAGATTTCCAGATGAATTATGCACGGTGCGCGAGCCCTTTTTCAGAAACTCTATCCTGGCGGCGGACCGAGACCCGATACGGCGAGGGTTTGTTTACACGGCGGTTATTTCCTTCCTCCCCATCAGCGGAGCGGCTGTAAGGGACGTAACGGCGCAGGCCGCCGCCCCGCCAACCTCGCCCGGCTTCCCGCCGGTAAAAGTGCCTGACCGTCCTCAGCGACCGCGTACTTACACAGCGTCCTCCACGGAGGGGCACCGCGCATCTGTCACTCTGCTAATTAATGTTCGGAGACGGACACGCCCTTGGACGGGGCGTGGGGGGGCGAGAGTGCACAGGTGCATTGTGGGACGTCGCCGCTCTGTCCTCCGAGCTTGCGGCTCGCGCTCGTGACCGAGACGGGAAATCCGAGCGAAAGCTGCGAGATTGCCAGGCAGATCAAACTAACGGCCGATCGGCCCCCTTTCTCTGGTCTCTCGGCAACAGCGCGGCACTTAAAAACAGATATCCTGTAATTACACACTTGTGCCACCCCTGTCCACTTCAGCCACACAGGGCTTCATTGCTTGTATCTGATCCAAAACAAATACAATGCTGAAACAAACAAATATGACAAAAAACTTCTATGCTATCATTATTTACCGTCATTATCATACAATACATGTAGAACATATCAAATGATAACTGATGATAATAATTAGGAGAGGAAATTAAAAGAGGAAGAAGAAATATATGATAGATTATGATGGTGACCATTAATCTAGATTGTGCGTTGGGCCTATGCTAATGAGGACGCTGATGAAAGATTGATAGCCGCATGCAGTAAGAGAATACCTTACACACAGCCTGCGGAAGCAGACCAGGCCAATACGAGGGAGGATTTACACCAGAGTTCTGCAAGGGAAATGAACTTCCTTCAGATGGCATTATCAACTAAATGGGCAGTGTGCTTATTTATTTATTTTGTTCCATTGACTCCTAAGTAACAGGAACCCACAGGGCTTTCCGTCTGAACAGCCAGCCATGAGACACTCTTTCCGTCCCTTCTGCGCCGCCAACAGTCTGGAAGAGCCCAATCCCCTTTCCCTCGCGCTGAAATTAAGCCTGCCTGCCGCACTGCCGCAGTCTCCCTCTTCTTTCCATATTATCGCTTATGTGCGACTAAAAATACTCCAACACGTAACGCGGTAATACTGTTGGCCAGCCAGAGTCGACACAGTCAATACAATGAGCAGAAATGGGCATTAATTCAGGATGTGGTTATTTTCTTTTAAATGTTTGCTCTAAATTAAGCCAACAGACAGAATTTAGAAACAGATACAGAACACACTTTGTCTCTGTTAAAACCATATAATTTGTTTTACTTTTATTTGACGTGGGATAGATCCCATTTAAATTTCAGGGTAAGATGAAAAATCTGGATCACGTTTTATTTTATTTATTTATTTTTTTGCTGCATGGCTTGCCACATGATATGAGTGTACTGTAGAGAGCTGGGCAGGGTAGCCTTTAAGCATTTGCTGGTGCACATCCGTGAAATGGAGGGGTCAGCCACAGTTCATGCAATTGTCAAGGAAGTATTACACAAGACAACAGGAAGTATTTGCTGCTTTATCGAGCTCTCCATAACAGTGCTAATATATACTCCCGCGCTTCCTCCTCTCGCTATAGCAACAGTGGGACAGGAAGAAGGCAGACATTAGCACAGCCGTGGCCAGGACAGGTCACTGAGAGGGCACCCGCTCACAGCAGAGGGCTCTTAAGGGGCGTGTCCCGCACTCAGCACAGTGAAGTGCCACTCACAGGTGGCGCTGGCTGAAGGAGTGAGACTCTGTGATTGGTCTAGCAGTGCAGCTATTTTGGTCAACGATTCGACAGCCATTCACATTTAAGGCCTGCAGGTGTGTGAATGAGGCAAAGAAGACACACTGTGCTATATGGTTAAACCAACCATGTACTATGAACATTGCCAAGGCTTTGAGGTATAGAAGTTTGTCAGTGATGATTTCATAAATACTGCACACAGACATATAAAATAATTTCCTCTTTTATGGGGCAAAACAACCAGTCCATTCATCTAAAACCCAGTACTAAACAACAGTTTTTCTTTTGGTGGCAGCAACTGTTCTTAAAAAACAAGAAGTCATGGGTTGGTTTGCAAAGGGGAACAAAAGTATAAACCCTATAATATGAGGCATGCACCCTGTTATAATACAAAAATAAAATGCACTCTCAGTTTATTGTAGAGCAGTGCCACGCATGACAGAATAGTGCATAATAAGCACTCTTCCCAGGCAGAAATTGAAACAATATTGTCTCTAGCTACTTGCACACAGCACAATTTTGTTTAGACTATTCCGGTCTTCTTCAAATAGCAAATATTCTTCGATGTGAGGTCGTGCAGACTGATAACGGGAGTTAACAATGCAGGCCAGAGTTTGTATTCTCGATATAAGATATACGCTTTTACAGCTGTGCCTCAATGTCTGCAGCAGTTGGGTCAAAAGGGGGTGAAGAAATACTGACCACACTGTCTTTACTCTACTTTCAAAGCAAAGATACATTAGCCTTCAATAGCCTTAAACAGCAGAGATAATTTATTGAACAGAGATGGGTCAGTTTCTGTTTAATTCTTGATTGCTGATTGTATACACAGCCTGGCTGTTGTTTACAAAGAGGATCCCCTATCTGTATCTCAAGAGTGTGACTAAAACACTACACCTGTATCTCTACAGTATTAATAAAACACTATACGTGTAACCAGTGGCAGTTGGCAAGTTGAACCTTGGTGAGGCAAAAAACTTGGTTTCAATCATTTTTCTTGACAGTGAATATAGTAGCCTAATTAATTTACAAAATATTCAATGCAATCAGATCCTCCTTAATCGGGAGAGTAATAACATTTGTTTTATTTGCATTGCAAAATTTTGTAGGTTATATTGACATTTTTTGAAATTGTGGATGCATGTAGGCTGCTTGCTCTTCCTACTTCATACTCAAACGAGGAGTATATTCACAGGAACAATATGCAATGCACAGATTTTGTAATTTAAACAAACCTGAAGCGCAGGTTATGTTAGCTAGTCTTTATTGCAGGCTTTGCTGAAAGCTAATGCAGTGGTGTATCTGTTTTTGTTTAGTGTACTTAAGGATTGAAATGGATTTTTCTAAATGTAATTTATCATTTAATAATCCTAGCATGACGAGTTCATTCAGATCATTGGTACATTTTTTAATCAAAGAAAATTCATAAAAGTAGGATCAGTTTAAAGGAGTTTTCCGCCCCACCAATTTTCACGAAAACAATAACACCTGCATCTCCACAGTGTTGCAAATACCCTAATATCTATATCTCTACAGCGTTACTAAAACACTAACACCTGTATATCCATAGTACAACACAACAAACTAGGCAGTGCTATGCAAAGCAACACTGCACACTGAAATAAAGCAATGTCACCCACACACACACACACACATACACACGCATGCACGCACGCACACAGACACAGACAGACACACACACACACACATGCACACAGGCACATATGCACGCACACACACGCAGCCACACTCACACAGACACAGCCAAAAGGGGTTAAAGGCAGTTCAAGGCCCACAGAGTACGCCATACCTTCACTGCCGCATATAGTAGTAACCATGCATAACAGTAATAATTAATGACAAAAGTCTATAAGCATTCCATTAGGTACAAGCTGCTGTCATAAACATCTTAATTAATTTAAAAAGCAAGCAACAGGGGAATTACGGTGCCGTAAAAAAAAAAAAATCTGCTTCCTTCTGCCGCTCCATAGCTCTGGAACAGATCGGGCTCTTAAATTTTTAAACATGCCTTTCATGTTCTCCAGAGCATGAAAAAAAGCCTTTGAACAGTTAGCTTGTTAGGAGATGCACCTAGCAGCCTCCTTCCTTCAGGTCATCCCACAAATCTTTAAACACCATAATGGAAGGTTTTGGTGCGTACAGTATTAATGCCCGGGCTGGGATGGGGGGGGCGCTTTCACTTTCGCTTTCTTTCCCCAGAACATTCTCCTCGGAACCGCCCGTTGTCGTCTTCTATAAAAGGTTCTTTTCATTTTCAGCTCTCTTTCATGATCGTCACCCCGCCATTAATGACTGGGAAAGGGGTGAGATATGCTGCATCTACCGCATTATTTTTCTCTCTTTTATTTTTATTTATTTATTTATTTTTTAGATTTTGTGACTTGTCACGCAATTCACGGGTGATCCAAACTACCCACAGGACAACAGCAGTTGCATTTTTACGTGCATTTTTAAGTAAAAATGGTTAAATAAAAAACCTGCACGTTTCTGCCATACGTGGGTGAGCTCAAGAGGGGGCGATTTGGACAGTCTCGTCTCTTTATCATTATCTTTGCGCAATTATGCCGGAAAAAGCTACTGTACAGTAAAGGAATTACGGCAATAAAGCAAAAATAAAATAGTGTCAAAAACAACAGCTGCTGCAAGAGGAGGCTCTCGGGAGGATACGCAGTGAGGACGTGCGGAGTGTAGAAACGTCGACGGAGGAGTCCGCCACTGGGCGGATTTAAAATGGTAGGCTCTTGAGGAGCTTGCGTTACTTCCATCTTCTCCTAAGGCCAAGGAAACCCTGAGCAGGCCAGATTAAGGCCCCCTCGCTGACGTGTCGAGACGGCTTAACAAGATCGTTTTGGAACGAGACCATTCACCCAGAGCGAGGCCGAAATGGAACAACTGAACACCACGCAGTGGAGAGACACGGGGAGGGGTGGAAACTGGAATATAGCAGCGCCGAGAGAGAGAGGGAGAGAGAGAGGGAGAAAGAGGGAGAGAGAGACAGGAAGAGGAAGAGGGACAGGGACTGAGAGAGCGAGAGGGGGAGAGGGAGAGAGATTCGGTAAACACAGGCATTCCCACTGTGTTGGGGGGGGGGTTAGTTAAGCTGCTGTGTCTGTCTGCTTCCAGTCTACTCTGAGACTGCCGCCAACAATGACTATTAGTGCCACTTAGGGAGCTGCCTGGCGGTGAGTGGCTGGCAAGGATGATCAATGCCAACCCCGAGCGTGATCTCTGCGAGCCCACGCTCCCCTCTCCCCGCGCTGCGTACGCATAAAGTCACAGAAACACTGTCGGCTCACATCTTCCTCCAGAAAGCTTTTACTTTCTTCAGGGTTACATATTTAACCCTCCATCCCCCCCCTCTGTTTCATTCTCTTTCTTCCACCCCTGTCCCTCCCTCTGTCTCTCTTCACTCTCACACCTTCCCGGTCTCCCTCTCACGTTCCTTCTCTTCATCTATCTCTGTCCCTTTTGCAGAAGACCAGGGAAGGGAAGCCAGGATATGCTTTGTTAGCAGCAGTCAGACCTGTCCCTCTCTCTCTCTCTCTCTCTCTCTCTCTCTCTCTCTCTCTCTCCTCTCTCTCCCTCTCTCTCTCTCCCTCTCTCTCCCTCTCTCTCTCTCTCTCTCTCTCTCTCCTCTCCCTCTCTCTCTCTCTCGGCTCCACTCAGGGTTACATAACCCTGTCTATGTGACAACACTCAATTATAAAGCACTCCCGGGGTGTCTGATCAAAGTCAGCAGTCAATCCACATTATACCCCATTGATCTGATGCATCCCAAGCCCTGCCCGCGCATATAGGGTCTTTATTTAACGCCGCCAATAGATTTAAAGATACGCCACAGTGTAGAATTAATGTTTTTTGTGAGTGTGCATGCATGTGTGTCAGTCAGTTTCTATGCACCTGAATGACAGTGAGCATGTTTGTGTATGCGAGTGTGTGCCTGCATGTGAGTGAGCGTGAGCAAAATGTGTGTCTGGCTGCGCATGCATGTATGCATCGATCAGTATGTGAGTGCATAGCTGTTTGCACACTTGTGTGTGTGTGTGTGTGTGTGTGTGTGAGAGAGAGTGTGTGTATTTCTGTTTGTAAGCAATATATAGCCAATATCTGTATAAATGAAGGAATATCTGGTTTGGTTCTTGGTTGCACATACAGGCAAATAATATTTGCTTTTGGAGAGTAAGTAATGGTTTTCACTATGCGATACTCTTACTGATGTGTTTACTGCATCAGTACAGAAATAGTTTGATTGTTTGAATGGCAGATCATTTACTCTGTGCCTGTGTACATTTTCGAAAATTTTAAATCAAAATATTAATCCCAAATTCTGTGTTTGACAGAAAAAAGGTTTCAATATGGTTGCATTATTTCCATGCTGAAATCCTGTGCTTTGGCACGACACAGACATTCCATTTGTTTTAATTCAATCATGAAAGTCTAATATGGTGCTCAACATTGAACTAAACCAGTGGGAACCTAAAGCATCTCTTAAACACGTTCATTATGCATTAGCTTCCATGTGTTCTAAGTGCACTTTCAACCTTTGCTGTCTGTCTTTAAAAAAAAAAAGTAAGCTTTAAGTCACAGCAGAAACAGATGGCGTCTCTGGGCATGAGGGTCTATTTCACCGATTGAGTGAGACACTGCAATAGCAGGCCCGTGGATTTCTGCATTCGTTATCCTTCTCATTTTCTGGTCAGCCCTCCTCCCCGCTCTTTGATGGGGAAGTGTTTCACAGGAGGGCTGTCAACACCAATCGCCATCAGTGATGCAGCACAGTGACACACTAACCCAAAACCAAACTCAGAACTTTGGTTGCCTTTTAAAAGTAATTGAATTAATGCACATGTAAGTGTGTGTGTGTGTGTGCGTGTGTGAGTGTGTGTGGTACAGTCCTTTAACAGTATCAGTCTGTTCCATTGAGAATGGGCCAGGCTCTTTAATTGCCCCTCTCCAGCTGAGACGAATTCACTGTAGTGTGAAGAATGGGTATTGATTTCTGTTCTGCAAACAGGACGCAGTTACTTTATGATGAGACGGAGGGCTAGCTGGGGAGGGGGGGGGGTTGAGGTAAAGTGAGGTGGATGAACAGAGGAAGAGTCACTCGGTTTAAATTCCGCAGATTTGATTTGGCTTAGCCATGGGCTAAGACAGCCTGGCTAGCAGTTTGGGGTAACTAGTATAAGGAAAAAATCTCTGGAAAACACACAGGCAAATCCATGGGGTTTTGTATGAGTAATGGTAGAAATACTGCACTCCCAATGTCCTACCACAAAGGGGAAAGGGGCGTGGAAAAGGGTCGACTGACAGGTCGCCGTGTGTTTTGATTGGGTACAGAGAGAAAGTTCAGTCATGGTGATGGGTGGTGAATGAACTTGTTTCTCTCTTTTTGCAAAGACATAACATGCTACCTTTTTTATTGTCCCTATTATGGGCTGTTACGCTTTGGCCCAGATTCAATCAAAATATATCCTTAAACTTGACCGACGAATAAAAGCAGGTGTCACCTTTTTCTTAACGAAAGCCGTTTATTTAAAATAAAAAATAAACAATAAATAAGGACAATGCTGATTAGATCCAGGGCAAAGAGCAAAGACCCAAAACCTATATAATATTTAACTTTTGTCTTTGTGAGGACAATATTTATTCTGAATAAAAATAATGGAATACCACATCCATGAATCTGGATAAAATGAAAGATTTTTTTTCCATCACCTACACTGCAAATTCAAATTACTCATAAAAAATCCACAAACAAAGAGACTCCCACCAGTTCTCCATCACACATGAGTCACAAGAGTAATCCTAGCCCATGGTAAAACAAACCCAGGCCTTCTTCACAGGGCTGTACTATAGATCAATGCACTCCATACGGAATGAGTGTGGACGGGCACAAATAGTGCCTTTGATCCTGTCTTTCAGCAATAAAACCCTGAAACTGGTCCAAGACTTAAATCTATCAAAGCGATCTCTTGGCATTTCTACTATTATTATGCATTATGTATATATATTTGTGTGTAAAATATGCAGAAAGTTCCAAATCCAGGACTAATTTATTCAAAATAAATCCAAATATAGTGCATACATTCTAAGATTGCCTGACATACCCATCTCATTTATTTCATGTTGTAACCTTTACAGTAAAATTCCAGGCTATATATTGCACAGCACCTGTAAAACATAAAAAGCCATAACCGATAATTCACAATGAAAGTCAGGTTTAGATTTAAAAATTGATTATTGCTTGAATAGCAAAATAATTTCAGTTAACATTAAAATCTCTTAAAATTAAAGTTTGAAAAAATAATTTATAAAATGTGTGTGTATGTGACTGTCAATACATGACTAGACTGTTTTTATTTTATGATCCAATAGTCTAGGCATTTGGCTACTTCAGGCTGTTGTTACAATTATATTTTCAGTCAATTTGTTGGGGTAACCAACCCTGCTGTCCGTTTTGTGGCTATCCATCAATGATTTATGCAAACTGCTGAACTTAAGTGGAATGTTAGCATCCTTTGCCTTGGGGCTTATTGCACCCCTTTGTGGACATGCATAACAGGAAGCACCAAAGTGTCCTGTACATTTTATGGCAATGCAATAATTTTGCAAATGTTGTAATAACCCTACAATTAGTTTGTCTCGTGAATTTTCTTGAATTTCAAGAACCATACATTTTACTATTAAATCTTCACTAAAAGGGACATTAAATAAAAATGATATTATATTTTTGAAAATACTTTCACTGCAACATGTTTTTGTCATCCATGACGCTTGTATTATGCCAAAAAATGAAAATACTTATATATTCCTTCGTGCTGGGTCAGGGTGTAATAAATATTCAAACTGAATCTCTGATATTCATTTTGAAGACAACTGTCAAATGTAATTGTTCTTGGTCCAGTTTGGCAACCCTACAATTGACAAGTAAAAATCTTTTCATTTCATTCTAGAACTCGCATGTGTAATAAGTAATATGCCCTTCATTTTGACACACTCCTTTAGTTTTGGATTTAATGTTATCATTATGACCTGAAGGGTATCAGTCAAGCTCATCTTTGAGCAGCGATGCATTTGCGGAGCAGAAAGTGGAGAACGGCTGTTGTTATTGTTGAGGGCTGGTGTTAAGCACTAAAGCAAACCTGGTGAGTGCGTTCCCTGAGCAGGTCCCCGCACTGCAGAGAGAGAGACAGCACTTAGCCACTCAGCTAAACGCTGGCTGGAGAGCTTCACCCTTTCACCTCCTGTACGGGTGTCTTTCTGCATCTTAGCCAGAACGCCGGGGAAAAGGCGAGTTAAAAATTCATCAGGCGAAGGAGGCGCGAACGGGAGAAAGCCGCGGAAAACCCGCGGCGGCGTTCCCGCGCGCTCCCGACGCCGCCGCGCCTCCATAATGCAGAGGGCCGGGGGTAAAAGGCCGGCAGACGCGGAGCCGCCAGGGAGCTCGAGTCTGAGCGGGGCCTGCAAACCGGGAGAGGGGAGGCGGAGACACGAACATGAGAGAGAGAGAGAGAGAGGGGGACATTAAAGAACATTAAAGAAAGAAAAGGCCAAGAGCTGCTGCTGGGGGCTGGGGGGGGGGGCTGTGATAGGTAGGGAGAGCGATAGCAAGATTCTCCCTCTACTTAGTGGAGTGAAATGTGGAAGTGCAACGGAGAGATAGAGACAGAGACAGAGCAGCACCACCCAGAAACCAAAGGATGTTCATTTATTAATTAGCTGAGTTGAGGTAACCGTCTACCAAGAAGCACGGTACGTACTGCAGCGCGTCCACTGTAGCTTTAGCACGCTAGTGAAAACCAGAGCAGCAAAGAAGTATGAAATACATATTTCAATAACAGAAAGTGCATTAAACCAACAAAAGGTGCGCAGAAGAGTGCAGTGGGCAGCCTGTGGTTGTTCATTCAGCAGCGCACGGCTCAACTGAACAGACCCCGCGTGATTCTCAAATCACAGCCAATCACGTTACGAAACAGCATATTTCACTGGCACTTAACCCAAAATAATCAGCTTCAAAAATGAGCGTTGAAGATTACAATAGAGACAAACCACAGAAGGTCTGTTGAATAAATACACACCAAAACAAATTTTGCAATACATAAATTCAAGTCTAATACATAAATCTATATCTCAGTCAAATATTTGACGTGGGTCACTTGAAAAAACTAAGGTAAAAGAAAATGTCTTGAATTGAAATTTGTGGCAATTGAGTGCTTTAAAGCCCCAGTCAAGAGGTTTCAGAAAACAGCATTAGCAGAGCACAGCATATGCACATTACTGGAGAGGACACTCGGTGAATTGCCAAGATTGGCTAAAATGTTCAATCTCTTCTCAGACCTTTATTGCAGGCAGTTAAACCTTACCTCCAATAATTTGAAACCACAGAACAAGCACAAACTCATATAACACTCTTCAAATATGCATAATAGACACTACTCAAAAAACAATTTGATAATGACAGACTTAACACATGGAGAAGAAATATGCCAACAGTAGTACATCAGACCTTTCCAGTTCCTTCCACCAAACCACAAACATGGCAAATGGAAACACCATTTAAGATTAGAATTAAAGATTAATGTCGCGCGGCGATGTGGTGTGTAAGCTGGCGCTTTAACTGCAGCCTCTTTGAGTGAAACAGCACTATAACACGTTTCAGCTGAACTGCCGGCCGGTTCCATACGGCACCGCGCGCCGGTATTTGTGCTTATTTATTTCACGAGCGACGGCTTGAGCGGCCGCGTAACGCTCACGCTCCCAGTTTAGCGCCTCGGGCAACGCGTCGGAGTTCACTCGCGTCAAGAAGGCCGTTTTGTAGGACTGCGGAAACTCTGTCCCCTTTACCTTTCCATTTATGGCAAGTCACAACTGCGGTTTCATCGCTGCTTATTCAAAGCATTTTATTTAAACACTGCAGAAACCTAAATGCTGGCATATAGCAGGCTGGAATGATCACTATATAAGGTTCCTAATGTGCTTCTCCATGCATATTTGGTAAGGAGGAGAGCACCCACATCTGCACCCACACGCACACACACACACACACACACACACGCACGCACACACACACAAACATTCTGTTTGTGCTTACGGTGCAGCCGAGGGTTCGAGTTGTTTCCCAGTGCAAACGGGAGGATTTTTACATCAATAGTGAGCGAGAGAGGGGAGGGAAACATGCTCTTCTATTCGTTTGTTTTCTCTATCAGGCCTTCATGGTCTTGAAGTCTGTTTTTTTTTTCCTTCTTCTTTTTTCCCAATTTGTCTGGAAACTTCAAAAGCGATTTAGAGGAGCTGGAGAAATGTCTGGGAGCATTTAGGAGCCAGGCAGCGAGAGGACCTGGGGTAGAATGTAGAAGTGGTTGTTAGCAGACAGCTGCTTTAATCATACTTCAGACCACCTCGTGGATCTGCTCATTCTTACTGCCTTCATACATCCTGCTCCTCCGTAGGTAAAAGCCAGAGCGATGCGTTAGGATAGCATGATGCAGGGGAAAACAAAACCGGAGTTATAAAATGCCAAATTATGTCTCGTCCGTTTACGCTTCGAAGCACAATTCTCCAGCTCAAACAAACAAAAAGCAGTAACGATGTCAAATACAAGAACCACTGACAGAAAAAAACAACTGCCCGCCAAATGAAGAAAAGGCAATCCAAACGGCTGAAATATAATACTTGATGAAGTCAAATGGAGTAAGCAAAGTAAATATTTCAAAGAATTCACGAAAAACATTGACTTAAAAAAAAAAATCTCAAGACATTTCCTCCACAACCCCCCCCCCCCCTCCCCTCTTTATTCAGGTCTTCGAATAGGAGACATTTATTTCCGCCTTCATCTCTAAATTGGGAGCAATTTATTGCCTCTCCAAAGCTCATTTTTCACCGAGTAGCGGGATCGGGGCCGAGGCAGCTGGGGTGAACCTGCCTCCTCTCCCAGGCTAGCGAGGGGGCTAACGCCAGGGGGAAGTGCCCCTGGTCCGTCGTGTCTTCTGGAGAAACAAGAAACTGGACAAACTGGAGGAGGAATTTATCCTTGAATATTGAAGAAAAGGGCGGTGGTGGAACATGAGGATGGAGGAGGAGAGCAGAGAGGAGCGGGGAGAGGGGAGAGGGTAGAGGGAGGGGGGAGGAGCAAAAATTAAAAACCCTACTGAGTTATATAACCGTGATGCTGACTCACAGAGCCTGCTGGGGCCCAGGCCACTCTGGCTGGTTCACAGAGGGGGAGATGTGGAGGTGGTGTCAGCTGGGGCTTTGGCCAACGCAGCGAGATGCATGAGGGGTGTGACAGAGCGGGAATCAGTCACAGTCACACTGCCTCGAGACCCCGCCCCCAACCGCTCACCTCAGAGGCACAGCGGCTCAAAATGGCCGCCGAGTCATTCCGAGGCTGATCCGTTCTTTGGGGTGCACCCAAACAGGCCGGCCTCAACGTTAATGCACACGGCAGCCCTCTGCAGCACAGCTCTCCAGACCGCTATCCCACAGCTCGTAAACGCCTGTCAGGCCTGCCTTCCTTTATGTGCGTCAGTGCCTAATGGAACGATTGTCTCCCTCACAGTGCTTTTCCAGATGGATAAATTAGCCGACCGATCTGTCAATGACAATGAGGGAAAGCAAAATCAGGAAACGCCAGCCGAAATTCGCCCCCGCCGCCACGGAGGAAATGGTTAAAGCGTTTACGGCCCTCTTCCCCGTCGGGGATTCCAGCCACGGCGACGGCGCGCTTCCAGACGTTTCTGCGCGTCGGTGTCGGGTGGTGGCGGGGAACGAGCCGGCCGTATTTAACGGGGCCCGGATCTCGCGCGGCGATTGGCGGGTGGCGCGGCGAGCGCGGTTAGCTTAAGGTGCGCGCCGTCCCGTGACCTTGCTGTTCCAACACGCGCGCCGAGCAATGAATAACTATCGCGTTTCCGCGGCTGACAGCTGGCACCTGAAGGCACGGCTGATATATGAGACATGACAAGTGATTCTAATTAAATGCAAAGGTGCTGGATGTAAGATGGCAGGAGGGGGGACGAACCCCGGCTAGGCGGGGGGAGGCGTAGACCAGCGTGCGCCACCGCTCCCGATGACAATAGACGGGCTGTCAGACCTGCGCAGCTGCGCCGGCGAAGGCGCGCTCCCCCCCCCCCCTCCCCCTCGGCCGAGAGGCAATCAGCGCACGCCGAGAGTGACACGCTTCACCTTGAGGGTAAACGACAGGGCAGAACACCGTCCGCCAGAAAAGAACGGAAAATAAATACGGGGGGAATTCTCCACGGGACGAGGCAAACGAGATGCCTCTGAGTCTCGGGGTCTGCGCCGCCGGTGTCTCGCTGTAACGAGGCACGCGGAAGGCAGGTGTGCCGCGCTTTTAAACGAAGGGTATGTTCTGAATGCTGGCAGACATACAATCAGTAATCAGATTTCCTGCAATGTAGGTAGTAATGACAGAGCAAGCATTTGGTATTGAAATAAACAGGAATGAGCATACTGCTGTGTCCTTTCCCCTCACACAGTTATGAGAGCTTAAGCTGAAGGAGACGTGGACTGTGTTTTGGGAAAAGAAAAAGCAGTTTTGTTGGGACGGTGACAGAAGTCCCCTCCGGCAGACAAGATGCGGCCCGTTGACCGTCGCGAGACCAAGCTTCTCACGGAACTTTCCGGAAGGCCTTCCTCAGAACAGTGCAGTGATCATTAGACCTCTAGTGAGCCTTCCTCAACAAACTATTCAAACTGCAGAACCTTCCGGAATGAAGCTTGTTCCCGCCAGAGATGCAGCGTGTCAGCTGATAGTCTCCGTGGGCCACTAGGCGACGGCCGCGTGCGTGGCAGAGCCAGTTGGCTGCCGCTCGGTGAAAAGAGCCAGATTCCTTCATGACCAAATCAGTGCCTGGCCAGAAAATCTTTATTGGATAATATAAACACGCATAACGTAGTTTTTTCCCTGTCTCACAGCAGCAAAATGGTTAGAGAACTGGGCTTGTACACTAACTCAAATGATGTTATTTAAATTCCCAGTTGGGGTGCTGCCAATCTACCCTTGAGCAAAGCACTTAACCTGAATTGTTTCAGTAAAAATATCCAGCCATTTAAATGGATTGTACAGTATGTATTTATAAAAACACATCTTCAATGGTCTGCTCAAACCGAGCGAATCACATGGCCAGCTCAGTTGTACCCTTACAGGGAACTTTAAGGTCTCAGGACTAATGGATTTAGTGGCTCCTGCAGGAGCTCTAGAAAATAATCCAGTTAAATTAGATAACACATGCTTGAATGAGCACTGGGCACGATTTCTGGGGGGTTGGGGGGGGGGGGGGGTGGGCGTTCCACCCCGCTGGGCTATGACTTCTGAGGCTCACAGTCAGCCATGCTGTGTTGCTTGGAGTCTGTAAAGCGGCGGTCTCAAACTACATTTCTGGAGGGCCGCAGACTCTGGTATTTGTGATTTCTTTTCAACCAGCAGCCAATTTAGGCCTAGTCAACAAGGTCAGCAGGCTATTTAGTCATTAATGACTTAGCAGAAACACAGTGGTCCTCCAGGATTTGCATTTGAGATCCCTGCTATAAAGGATTTTACACAACGATGCTTTGAAAGAGTGAGAGAGAGAGGCAGTAAAATAGAATGGTGCTCTCTCTCACCCTGAATGACTCGCGGACCAATCACCTCCTCCAACCTGGGTCACGTGCCATGATCTATTGTCCAATAAAACCTCTCCAACCAAAGGGCACTGTTCATCTCCCCCTCTTTTCCTTGGTCTGCTTTTGAAACGTTCCGTTCCTCTATTTTTGGCTGCTTGCAGAGCTGCTGATGTGATTAGAGGAGATGATCATTACGGTTACATAACAGCATCAGATTAATTTGCAGCCCAGCACAGTGGCAACAGCAGGAAATCACTCAGGCTCTGAAACCTCCCTCTTCTGCTCCCTCGCTCTGCCCGCCCCTCTTCCTCACCACGCACGTAAACACACCCCTCCGGCCCCTAGCACGAATGCCCCCCTCCCTAAAACACCCGCCCCCTCCATCCCCGTCAGTCTATTAAAGTGACATCACGAGATCAAGGCAAACTGGGTCAGTAGAGCACTGCCGGGAAAAAAAAAAGAAAACAAAAAAAAAAAAAGAGGCAAACGCAGACACAAACGTGACCTTGTAAACTGCAGAAGAGCCAGAATGGAGGTGTGGGTCTGAATGGATGGAGGGTGCAGCAGGAGAGCCAGACGGGAGGAGTGGGACTGAATGGACATTGGGAGCAGCGGAAGAGCCAGAATGGAGGTGTGGGTCTGAATGGACAGAGGGTGCAGCAGAAGAGCCAGAATGGAGGTGTGGGTCTGAATGGACGGAGGGAGCAGCAGAAGAGCCAGAATGGAGGTGTGGGTCTGAATGGACAGAGGGTGCAGCAGAAGAGCCAGAATGGAGGTGTGGGTTTGAATGGATGGAGGGAGCAGGAGAAGAGCCGGACGGGAGGTGTGGGTCTAAATGGACGGAGGGTGTGGAGGGGATGGGTGCTGCAGCAGGACTGCTGGTGCTGCTGGCATGCAGCCTTCCCTTAATTTGACACATAAAACTTAAATTAATCGTCTGGGCCTCTAATTGTTTTCAGTGCAGGCAAGCCCTGGCATTCGTTGGAGACCAGCTGCTGTTGCAGACCAGCGTCTATTGGCCTTTCTCACGCGGGTAGGCTACACCTCCTCCCAAAAGCTAGGCTGCTGGTATTTAAACTGCCAGTATATTGGTTTTCGCAACCTTGCAAGACAACATTTTAACTTGGATGATCAATTTGATAAAAGACTTGGGGAATTGAAAAACTTTGTTGGCCCATGGGGAGTGTACTTGTCTATGCGTAACAGTACAGTACAGTGCACATCTTGTCCATTTTAGTGCTGTGGACAATTTGTTTTTAGCCCTGCCATTCTTGCATTACTCCAAAGTGAGTCACTGCTACTCTACGCTCCAAATGAGATGTTACTTGATAGCATCTCGACTGGAATATCAAAGTGTCTCTGGTGCCACAATAGTAACGTCTGTAAGCTAGCTATGTATCGCATGTGACCAGTGGTCCAAGAAAAATGGTCTCTTCCCTGTTATGTATTGGTCATTTATTTTCCTCGGCTATTAGGTTACCTGATTCATTCTCATTTTTTTGCATTGTTCCAGAATCGGTGTGTAATGGCAATTTAACGGTGTAAGCATATCACACCAACAAACACAATAAGTTCAGTTGTCACCAAAATTATTTAAAAACTTTTCACTGATAAAAGCCCACTTGTATTTAATAGAATAAAAGTTATAAGCAAACATTGACTGAATCCACATCTATGGTTGGTTAAAATCAGTCAGTCACTGATCGCACAGCTCAGCCCACTTTGGGGTCAGCAGGTCATTCACTCAATCGCTCATTTGACCCCATAAACAGCGCCCTGACTGGAAAGGTGTAGGCTGTGCATCAGCTTCATGGGTATGAGTGAATTCACAGGGTACACAGGCCTGTAGTCAGCCAAGTCCCTCTGAAGGAGAAGAATCTGCTTCTATATTGCAGTCCTGTAAATTTAACGATACAATTCACTGGTTCAAGATTGTGGGCAGTGTGGGCCCATTACAAAACAGCATGGCCGAATATAAAGCTTGTTTGTTTTCTCTTGAGGTCTCGAGATTTGCGCTGCCCATAAACAAAACAGCAGCCTGAGCAAGGCAAGTAGCCAGGCAGACACAGACAGACAGGCTGACAGACAGTCAGAGACAGAAATAAACAGACAAACACAGAGAGGCACTGAAATAACAGACAGAAAGAAAGACCTTGTGAGAGACAGAGAGATACACAGATGGAGAGACTCTCGGATATCCACTGCACCTGCTCGCAGAGCTCGGCTGGGCTGGATCAGGCTAAAACGCTGTGACACCCCAGCCCCATCACCAAATGAGCTCTCATCGCGCTGGCACAGGGTTCGAGCAGACACACAGGACCGCAGCTCCCAGATTACCACCCAAAGGGCTTTAGCAGAACTGAAATAATACATTTGACACTCTATATTCAAACTTATTCACAACGCTGAGCTCATTATTTGACACACTTTCAGCCAGCCTGTCTCCGTCTCCTGACTGGAGACTGGAAGCGAAATGCTACAGCTAATGTTAATTAAAGCATATTAGCGTCACTGATGCAGATTTCGCTGATGAGATCATTCATTCTGAACTTGTTTCTCTACCGCCCCCCCCCCATCTTTTCAAAACAAAACAGCTGACATATTAAACCTGATTACTTTGAGGCGCAGAAAAAAACAATAAATTAAAAAAGACAAAGGGTTTTATTAATTTATTTATTTACTTATTTATTTTTAGAATTTGCTAGCATATGAAAACCAAGCAGAAAAAAGATCTGGCCACAAATCTGCCCGTAAAATCTGTCTAATGAAACCATTTTTTGTGTCGATGTACTTCTCACAACTGCCACTGTCTATTTCAGATACATAGATACATTATTTATCTACAGCATGAATTAGTCCACGATTAGGTGTATTACTGGTGATATATCACCATGGAAATGCTGTGCTCTTAGTGCACTTGTCTCCATATCAGCAAGCTGGGGACATGGCGGTCATTGGTCATTAAGTCAGCAGGAGCACCAATGATGCGTCACAGAGGGCACCCCAAGTTCAGAACCCAATGAGCTGAGGGGAGTAGGCAGAGGGGCGGTACATTACATTTCAGGCATTTAGCAGGCACTCTTACCTACAATACACAGATTAAATTCATCAACGCAAATTCCATTTATACTGTACATATGGACGTTTACTGAAGCAAATCAGGTCAGTTACCTTGCTCAAGGGTTCAATGGCAGTACTCCACCTGGTAACTGAACCTACATTTTCAAGCCCAGTTCTCCAACTATTTACAAGCCTAGTCCCTAACTAGAGGTGGGTGAAATGAATGTTATAAACGATATACCGGTAGAAATATTTGCCGTGATATGAAGTTGGTTATATAGTAAATACTGGGACAGAATAGATTTTTTTGTTCAGATTTTTTTCACACTGATTTCATCACTGCTTCCTAACCCTTACGGCTGTTAATTCAGACAACGTCACTTATAGGCCAATAAAATGGGTGTATGCTTCCATCTTAGATGAAAACAATAATGGTTAATTAATAATATCTTTATAATTAACTCCAGGGAACTCTTAGCCTTGAGTCTTGTAGTCCTTTTAAAGCATGTCCTGTTGAAATTAGCAGAAAAATATATCTACGCCAATATATATCTTTACCGTCCAAAATTTTAAATATATCATGATATCAATTTTAGGCTATATTTCCTAGCCCTATCTCTAACCATTATACTACATTGGCACCCAACCTCAACTCTGGGCCCCAGAACACCATGTCCACAGAAAACATGCAATGTTCTTTCATCTGAGCACTGGTTGGATTATGGAAAAAAAATCATTGTGAGACACAGTAGGATACTGAGAAGATGTTTTCCAGCAGAAGGTGCCTTGCATTGAAAAGGACTGACTTCTTGGAAACATGCACAATCCCGGCAGAGATTCTGAATAGAAATCGGGACACACAATACAAAATAACAGGTACAGACTTCAAGCTGATGAAACAGTATCCTTAGCTAAAAATGGATATTATTACAGACATTTCCCTTCTGTAAAAAGCATATTGTGTACACGCATAAGCAGACGTTTCTCATGCACCCAGCCAACCCGGAGACGATGATAGACAGATGGTGATAAGCTCAACAGTACACAAGCAAACGATAAGAAAGAACACACAACAAAAATCATCGTTGGCTAAAATGGCCTAAACGTAATATACCCGGCAAAAATCAGGAATCAATTTTGAGGAAACGATGTCAGACGGATGGAAATATGGCAGCAGACACCCGGCTCGGCTGACAGTGTGATAGACCGCGGAGGTAAACTGGCAGGGAGGGAATCTAATTTCGGCCCATGAATCTGTAAGTGTCACCGTGCGGCTCTGGTGACGAGCTCTTCCCACGGTGATGACATTACAGTACGACAGCCGTCAGCGCGCTGCTTCGGAGAACGCACTCCCAGCCTCGAGATCATCCGGCGATCTCAAATTAAAAAGACCGAAAATAGCCTTGATCTGTTCCGTGGCGTGCCCTTGTGTTTCACGCAGGAAATCAATTAAGGAATCCATTTGTTTTGCCTATCGTGGGAACAATAAGTAAAGCTCAAACGCCACAGTCTGATCACTGGGATTAGATTACGAGGAGTAAAAAAGACCTTTAATTTCATGGAGGTTTGCTAGGCTCATTCATTTAAGTTACCTGGGTTTGGTGTGGTAAAGAGAGGTAAAGCAACACCACTTCACTCTGAGAGGCAAGGGAGGAAGTAACGAAGCATTTCCTGCGGTCATGTTGGCTGCTCCTGACAGAGTACATTGAGGCTACTCTGAGAGACAGGGACAAATCTGACGTGGGAAGAGTACAGAGAGATGAGGTACTATGAGAGCCAGGGTTACGTAGCAGACACTATGAGATGGTTAGACAGGACACACTGTGTGGGACAGGGTTAGATATGATGAAGTTGTGAGGGACACTGAGAAGGACTTATAGAAATACACTTGTGAGTGTATAAGAGTGAAAAAGACTGAGAGTCAGCCAGTGTGCTATATGTGTACAGCTGACTCAAGCAGCACTGAAAAATGAAGGCTGGGGTGCAGAAAGCAAGCTTTTGGCGAACACAATCTTTCCAGACTGTTTTGAAAACTGGTCTGAAAAAAGTTTTTGTTTTTGTTCTTGATGTATTCCATCTCAAATCCAGGGGATAAAACACAAGTCTCTGTCAGCACGCATGCAGGCCAAACAAGCGTTCACACGACAGATGCACTTTCAGTCTTTGGCCAAATCATTACGAATTGAACACTATCCTTAAAAAACTGTCGCTCACCGTGTTTGAGCACATGATAAAATGCGAGCGATCATAATTTATGGCACATGGTTTAGAAATTTTAGACAGAACTGTGCTTTGGGAGGGGAGCCAAACTCCTCTTTGTCAACACAAGACACAATGACGATGACAGTCTTGAGTCTCCCAGAAGTCGTTCCCTTTTAAAAAGGACGCTAACTCAAAATGATCACTTCGTTACAACCATACATGTCTTAGTTTTCAGAATGTTGGTTTGTTTAATGTATAGCAGTAAATTCAAATGAACGCTTGGAGATTTAAAAAATTACCATTCCAAGTAACCAAATAAACCATTTATTTAGGTACGGTAATTTATGGGTTGCTTTTTGATTAAACATTATTATACATCTAATGATATCACATTACTCACAAGACAGTGAGCAATGAGCAAAATGCACTGCTGAAGACTCTTTATGTAAGTCTGCAAGCGTGAAATTCACTGGACCTACAGCGGAAAGGATGAAGGGCTAAGAAAAATACAGGATCATATTTGCATCCAGAAAAGAGAGGCTGCCGCTCTAATCTTTGCATTGTGAAGGCAAAGATGGATGAGTCACATCAACATCATAAATTGTTAAGTCCCCCCGCCCCCCACATACCAACCCCCCGCCAAATTGCTCCTTCCTGCCTCTCTTTTCAAACAGGCCTTCAGGAAACAAATTGGTTTACAGTTAGTTTCCATATTTAACTTTTGTGGGTGGAAGACAGGAAATTTTAATCACTTATGTAAATATTTAAAATTCACTATAGCTGACCCCTGACATAGCTTATTACCTAAACTTACACCACCCACCACTCTGCCCCCGCACCAAACACATACAAACACACATTCGTACATAAAGACCTGACACACACATAAACACTTGACCTTGTACTGACCGCAACTCACCCTCCTCGTTAACCTACCCTTCCTATTCTGTCTGTGGTGAGGCAAACCACAGAGAGGGACATTTCAGACTCCACTTGTTTTTGTCTACATGTAATAAACTATCCTTAATGCCCCCCACCCCCCATTTAAAATATGCAATCACAACTACATGCCCATACTGCTGTTGCTATGTCCTCTACTAGTTTGGGAGGGCGAAGATTAGTCTATGTGTCCTTCAAAACAATCAAGGTAATTTGCTGTTTGCTCCCTCCGCTGCCCACAGACACCAGGTTTGAATACCAGTGAAGATAATACCTGATGCTTAACCTGAAGTGGCTCAGTAAACTGTGTCAAAGGATAACCTGTAGAGAGTACGGTGTCCTGGACAATAATATCCTCTCACCAGGTCTGACTCTGACCTTGAGGTGACCTCTGAAGCATTTCCTCCACACGACAGAGCAAAAGAAAAATGGTGCGACAGGGAGGGCAGGGGGGGTGGGGGGAAGTGGTCATCCAAAATCTGCGGCTTCTACGATCCGCCAGATCCCTGCTCTGAATCTCAGAAGAGACAGGCTCTCCTGCATCTTTAATTGTTCGGAGGAATGGAGCCTCTTCACAATTATAGAGCATTAAGACAACCTCCAAATTCATTTAATCCCCCCCATCAGGGAGACCGATTCCACCCAATACAAATTCCACTTCTGCCGCCTCCGGCAAAAATACAACATCTTTTATTTTTAAGATTAATAGGATAAGAGATTAAAGAACCTTCAAAAGAAATGGAAGGGAAAAAAGTGTATATCCTGCTGCAGCTGACGTCCTTCTCAGGGTGTCAGAGTGTTCTGAGAGACAGGAGACAAGGTGAAAATGACATATAGCGCAGAGTCTCGCCAGCACGCCAGACAGATAAAGCTGGACGATGTTGCAGTTATTCTGGAAGAATCTAGCCTTCACATACACGTTTCATCGCTTGTTTTATCCCTTGCTTCACCTGCTCCATTGTATGATCAGTATTTCTCTTTACATTCATATTGCAGACTTGAGCCAGTCTCTGTATGACTGCCACCTGTGTTCCTTTTATAGCCTGGAAATTTCTAACCGAATATCTCAGTGCACACTATAGAATTTGTCTTGTGTGGGTGCGATGGGAACTGTCCGGCACGGTGCTGTTCTTAGTGGTCGACTCTCTGCTGTCCAGGCACCCCCCTCAGTAAGACGCCCAAGTTATGCCCAAGTCCAACCCAAAATTAGCCCATACCCTTTATTCCTTTGTTCATATAGTTAACTGAATAAATATTTGAGGAAGAATTACAAGTTTTTTTTTCACCTCTGCAGACAATCCATACTTAAAACTCTCTAAAACATGTCTTGATCTTACTGTTGGTTTTTCTTTTGTTTTTGTTTTTAAACTGTGAACTGTTAACTACAGTTCACCGACAGGTTGTATGTATTTGAGCCGTTTCGTTTTTAAACCATATTATACACCCAGTTTGTTTCGTTTTCTCCAGTTTGAATTCCCAACAATATTTGAAAGTATCACTGCAACATCCTCCATCAATCTGGAGGGCTCAGATGCATACACATTGTCCCCAAAAAACAGGCCACTGTTCCTGTTCACTTTGTGGTCCCCACCAGCTGAGCTGCTCGAGCAATGGTTCAGATGACCAGGTTTCATGCACCTCTGACAGCAGAATAATACTGGGACCCAACTGACCAATGCAGCCAGCACTGGTACGGTCAGGGTTTAAAACCAGAATATTGTCATGGTTTTGGGTGTTAACACCATTTCTTTTCCAATCTGCATCATTCTTTTGTTTATTACGGCCATTGGTTTTTTCTGCGCCTTTTCTCCAGTTATTACGGCCTTTCAGTTTTCTTCATTTCCTTGATTGAATTATAGGCTACACGTGCAAATCTCTTTTTATGATTTGCCCCTGTTGGCGTATTATTTAAACCCCTAGCAAACCAATAAGCTTTGCTATAGTGTTAACTTGTGTTACACGAAAGCCGGGAACTTGGTCTGTTTGGTAAGAGGTTTAGTTACTTGTTCAGTACTAGATCAGTTCCTCTTCTGCGTCCTTTGACTTACACGAAGAGTTACTGCAGAACTGAATTTTGGGGTTATTGGATTGTGGGCTACAGAGTTAACAGGACTGCCTTTACTCATTTCTCCTTCTCTCTCGTGGTTCATTTGACAGTCCTCTGTGCGAGGGCTGTTAAAGTTCTCACGTTCACCATTCCTTTTTTTGTCTAGACAATTGCATTTGTGGCACTTTCTTTCTTCCAAAATTATGAATATAAACTAATCTGCGTTAGTATTGTAAATTGTACAAATGTCTTGCTTCATTTAAGCCATTTTTCAAGTCTCTGGTGTTCACATCTGCAGTTATAATGCTTTAAATAGGGTACCCCCTAAATGGGCAAGATTTGGCATGTGCACTAAGGGGTTAAAGTATCCTGCTCAGTTGCGTTTGGTCTCCCTAATTCCCCACTCCCTCACAAATATAAGGCACATCACTGCACTGGAACCGGCGTATTAGCAGTATGAGCCACTCGGCAGGATATTGGAGTCGTTTCTTATGGACGAAACAAAGCCCACAGCTCTGGTAATGGTCAGTGCAGCTCCACTACTACGTCTGTAGAGACTGTAGCTAGGGCTGGAATCAAGGGGTATTTACAGAAATAGAAAACTGCCTTATCACACTTTCCTTAATTATCGAACATCTGTTGTACATTACACTTCCATCCGTAAGAATTTCTGCAGTTGTTCTCTTTTCCTATCAGGGCGAGAGTGTAAGCGCCACATTCGCTGCACGCTGTTAATTCAAAACTGCTGTGTGCGCTCTACCAGCAGCCGTACTGACTGTACGAGACTTAAATCTAACTGCTCTGTTGCTCCATTTTGGCTTTATCTATAAGGCTTCACTGATACTGCCATGCAAAGCAATAGAGAATTGAGGTTGTTCTGGGAACATCCAGGTGCAAAGAGGTCAGTGCTATGAGCTAAGTGGCCAGGTTGAATAACTTAAGAGCAGGGAGATGGAAGAATCTTCGAAAACCTTTATAAACACAAGCCCACGGCACAAAGAAGCCCTCATGTTTCAAAGCAGTGTGAGGGAGGGCTCTGTCTTATTCTTTCCTTCTAAAACAGGCAGATCACGTCTGGATATTCCTAATCTTCTTTTACAAGGTCTTCTGTTATATTTTTTTTCCAGTGCGTGTAGAAATGTCTCTTTGACAGCCTTAAGGCACGTGGCCACAGAACTGTCGTTATTTATAACCGCAAACATTCACGCGGGCGTCAGGTATCAAAGCCGTTCGTATCGACACCCCTGTAATCAGCCCAACGCTCCTGTTTAGTGAAGTAGAGACGTTTGCCTCCTGCCTTTGAGAAGCAACACTCACCCTATTAAAGAGGATGAAACCCTGTGGGCCAACAATTGGAGCCTCTATACCCTCCTTTCAAAGTCTGAATGCCAATGAGTCTTTAGAGAGCTGAATAACAGCCAGAGGCAATGCATTCCACTCCTGCTTGCCACAGAGCCTCACACACGTACATGCACACACAAACACACACACACAGACACCCAGTCCCACACACTCAAACACATACGCACACTGACATTTCACTCTCGTCCTTCGTTCAGACTGATATGAGACTGGCCAGAAGTGGCCTGTCCTTTAGGACACTTCTGAAGGGAAAGGTCCTCGGTAATCAGCATCTCCCAGGTTAGCAGAGGATGGACTGAGAGGATGAATATTGCCACTGATGTTCAGAGATCCAGTGACCGCAGTATCGAAGCCAGAGAAAGTGCGAAGATACAAGAAACACTTTCATACAGTTCTTCCAGAACATAGGTAGGGAGTGGAGGAAAAAGAGCAGTCAAAACCAAAATTAAGCTCACAGACTCCTGACCTGTGTGGCTTACAGTAATGATAGCATTTTCATCGATGAGGATCACTGTGAAAACTTAAGAGTGACAAACAAAACGCAAAAGGGCCTTTATTGTGCTTTTCACTGTCAGCTGAGTGGCAAGCAGGACTCGAGAGAAGGCTCCTTCAGAACAGAAGTGCACATTAAAGAGGGGTTCTGAAGAACGGGGATTTTTTCAATAACAGCCAGCTACAGGTGGTCACCACTTACTCTGGTAATTGCCAATTAACTACACATTTAATGCTTGGCACTTGTGGCGCATTTGATTGGCGAGACACCATTTTAGCGAATGGCTTTTGTGCCGAAAAATGACTGTTTCCAATTTTTTTGTCTCTTGACGTTAATGGAAATAAAGGGATGAAAGTTCTTTTTTTACCCTGCCCAGCTAATGCACCGACCCAACCAATCACAAGGAAGCATTACAGCGTGAGGTCTCCCTCCTTTGTTGTGCACCCTCACACCACACATGTACACCACAGAGGAAGAGAAGAGAGAGGCACTATGAGGGGGGAAGGAAAGAGAGCAAGAGAGATAGGAAAGACTGATAGGAAGAGGAGAAACGAAAGCAAGAAAGGAGGAGGGAGAGGGAGAGAGACAGAAAAAGAGACAGATAAAGAAAGGCGGATAGAACACAGCGTCATGGCACATTAGGCCCCTCAGACAGCTCCACTCTTTCCTGAGTTCGAGCGCGCTCAAAGCGATGGCCGCACCGGACCATCAGAGCCCTGGGGACAAAACCATGACGGGGATGCCGCCTGCCCCCTCCCCCCTCCCCCACCTCCCCGCACAGGGACTCGGTGACCTCGACTGCCATGTTCTGGGTCTGGGAAGAGGGTAAATCCTGCTATCTCAGGGGAGAAGCTGGAGGAAGGGGGGGCGCTGATTGTGTGACTGGGATTAGACGAAATTAATAGCGCCCCTCTGGGAAGACCCTGCCTCCCTTTCCATCATGTTAAATGAAGCGCCCAGGGAGAGCAGAACCATTTGGTTTAACTCACAGAACATGATTTCTCATTTAAATGTCATCATTAGCTCCCCTGTCACACAGATTTATCCTGTACGATTATGGCATTAATTTCCAACTGCTGGTACCGAGCTCGTGTAGGTATGAAAGGCCGGCAGGTTCATCGTCCTCGGTGCGTCTGCTTCACTGAGACCTGTCCTAGCCGCAGCGACCACAGGAAGTCTAGTACATGATCGGACTCAGAATCAAACCAGTCTGGGCTGCCGTTGTGTAAACCAGCCCAAGAAATGGTGCTCTTCACTGATTCAGACTCACTGGCTGAGTGGCTCTAGTGGTAACACAGGGAATTGCATTCATTGAATAATGATGCCCGTTTTGCACTTGTTGTTGAATGTTCAGAAGGACTTTACTGTAACAGGAAGAGCTATTTAAATATTTGAGATATATTCCTAAAATGGTTCTCAACAAGAAAGATAAGAAAAATGAAAAAGTAAAACCATGCAAGCACAAAACAAGTGAAACTAATATGAGGTTCGAAAGACAAGTCTTGATTGGCCGTCTGACGAGCATTTTACAATCCCTCAATTGGATTAGAAAATCTACTGACTGGTTCAGGTTTTTAATTTGTCAGTCACATCAAAATGTGTTCTTAATGCTTTCTTCACAAATGCAGTTTGCCAAGTTCGGCAGTCACCAAAATTCTCACAAAATTGTGAAGACAATATTGCCTGTATGTGTTTGTAATTTGAATTGTATGTGAGATTTCCTTATTATCCAGCTTGGATTTTACACAATACATTCTTATACAGCTGTTTGCCCTCTACAAAAAGCACCTTGCTCAACAGTACAATGGCAGTGCACCTGCTGGAATCGAACTGGCAACTGTCTGCACAAAATCACATTCTTAAAGGTTCTACGCGTTGTCTTCCTACATTCAGACACAATTCAATGTTTTGCAATCTGAATATTTATCCATACATTAATAATCATCTGCTGTGGTTGAGGCCGTAATTTCAAATGTAAACGAAGCCGCATGCCTGAGGCTGCCGTGTTCTCAGTGCACCAGGTGTCTGCTCAATCTTCCTGGGTTTCCATGGCAGTGACACCATCCCTCACCTTGTGGGAGTAACTACCCAGAGCGCCTTCTCCCTTGCACCCTAATTGCCTCCATTACTGTATCTATGGACAGATAAAATGCTAATTTCACACCACATTAATTTCTCAAGGCAGAATACTCACCGAGACAAAACCCGGAGATGTCTGCGGCCAAGCCCTAGCCTGCACACAGCTGAGCCGACCGCCTGCATCAAACGGCTGAGGCTAACACTATGCACAGTCGATAGCATTTTAAAAAGAAGGTATTGATTCCGCATTTATAAAGAAAACAAAAGCTAGGCAGTGAGGTGGTGCGTTTCGAGAGGATTCAGAAGTCCCTGTGAGCAGTTAGACCACTAAAGGAACGAGTGAGGAGTTTCAGAACCTCCAACCATTGTTGATTCATTACATCTAGTTGAAATCTACTGGAGATCACCAATTAAGATGTAGAGTTCCAGAAGAAAACTCTGATTGCCAAAGGTTCAGGTGACAGCACATATATAGTGTATTCTTACTTCAAATAAGCATACTAAGTACTTCAGCAGTGAGCTTGCTAGTTAGGCAGTACAGCTCTTGTGCTGGCAAACACCTTTATCTGCAATTTTAATCTGTTTTGCAATCAGGCAGAGAGCTGGTTTGTTTACTACCAGTATGAGTGTGCTATCTTATTATTTTAAAGGAGAGTGCTGACTTCTTGTTTAAAAGTTAGGAAGTTGCTACTAGTTAGCTGGATGATTAATTTATATATGTTTTATATAAGTTTGTGAACAACACACGTTTATTGCAATCTGTACATAATATTTAGGACAATGAAGTCCTGAAGTACAGATCCCTCCTAATGATAGATATATTATCGTGTTACCTGGCCAGCGAGTATAGACTTAGGGGTTAGAATGGTTGGCAAAGTTCTGTTATCAATGGTAATAGTTGGCCAGTTTGGAATACTGTTTGGTCAATGGAATTTCTGAGTTTTTAAAAGCTTTAATAGGCCTAGTTTTAAAAAAGCATAGAGTGTTGCTTAACAAAATAAAATCAACATAACAGGGGTTGGGAGGTTCAGGGTTGTGAATTTTGGTAGGCCTACGGGTAGATTAAAAACTGTTGGTTAGGTCCAGAAGAACTGGAATAATAAGTAATAAGGATTATAAGACTTATAAGAACAGTAGCTTGTGGCCTTGGCAAGCAAACTAAATGAGACAGAGCTCCAAATATATATCAGTTAAGTGTTACCCAGAACGTTGGTAAATTTTGAAAATGTCAGCGTCTGGTATGCCTGGCCTATCATTAACTAATGCTGTGATAGCACGCGCATGGCTTCTATCATCTCTCCCCCTTCTCTCTCTCTCTCTCTCTCTCTCTCTCTCTCTCTGACTGAACAGCCCCACTGTCCACTTTCAATAATCAAAACATGTATCATTTATAGTGATCCCTTTAGTTTCTAAGCACGACACAATAATGTATTCGTACAGTTTGTTAACATGTAATTATCAGACTGCTTAATTTCAACCAGCCAGAAGCCTGCAGCTTAGAGTGAGGGGAGTGGTGCTGCAGGCTTAGTGTCCAGAATCTAGTCTCTCGGCCTGGCCAAAGTGCTGAAATCACCCTCTTCCTGCAAACCCTGCGCCGAGCTGATCTCTCAAAGCCCTCGAGTGCCGTTTCCTTTGTTCACATGACATTCGCATTGTTTGAGTGACTGTTATTGAAATAAAAAGCATGTAATACAGTATGTCTGTTCCTGTGTTAATATTGTTTCTGGCTCCTCAACTGAAGCTAACAATAGTAAGCAACCGCAATTCAAAAAGATAACGATCGTTAAGGTAGCATAAATCTCGGCAGTGTTTTTATGAATATGGACATAAATTTGTACTGGTGGAAACAATTTGGCCCACCTTGTCATTGGCCCATTATATTAGAAACAATAACATGGTAAGTGCTGATTTACAGTAGAGTCCAAAAGGAATCAAGTGTACTCTCTCAGAGTAAAACTGACTCTTGCAGGTTGATTTAACATTAACATTAAACAATTAACTGTGCATAATTAATATTATTAAATCCAAATGTCAATTAAGAGTAACACTAATAAATAAAGAAGAAAATATTCAAAACATTCTGAAAATCAATTTATGATATAGTATTCTATATTATGCCTAATAATTGTCCCTACAGGGAAAATAATCCTAACTGTGTTATGAAGTGCAGCAGAATGATTTGTATTCTATATCATGAAGAAACATGATATGGTAAACAGACACACATTCCTGTGCTGCTCAGTCTGAAACAATACGGCCACATTTATGTGCAGTACTGCATATACACGCATTCAAAGCAGGAGGCCCAGCTACCAAACCTGGGCTGAGCCTCGAACATGCTAGCGCCACGCGGTAAGCTGAGACGCATTTCTATAAGCAGCGCCATACGACGCCCTGGAGGGACAGCCAGGCTCTTTGAAAGCAAACGGGGCAGTGTGTCATTCTGCAGGGGGAAAACGCTATTCATCACAAGGGGGCAGGGTGTGCGGAGCGGCCCGAACGAGAGAGGAAGAGAGGGAGCGAGAGAAATATCAAAGATGGAGAAGAGGAGAGAAAAAAAAAATCACTTCCCGGATCCGTAATCTCATCAAGCTTGCGTAACTCAATTTGGGCAGAAGACCACATCGTGCATTCTGTCGTGTGAGGAAAAGTACAGGGGTGCGGGACTTTTTTTTCCCGTTTTTTTTTTTTCGAAATGGAACTTTTTTTTTTTTAAATCAGGAAAAAAAAGATGACATCATCGCTTATGTCACAAGACCCTCTTTCCCCCTGTTATTAGTTTCCTGACGCTCCGACCTAAACTCCATTCGGGTTGCCGTGGGCGCAGTCAGGTTTCGAGCGTGTCCGAGCTGGGGAGGAAACGGCAGGGCGGCCTGCGCGTAGGGCGGCCGGCGGCAGGGTCGGGCGCGCGCGAGCGAGCGTAGAGGATGTTTTTACCGAGGGCCGGGACGCGTCTGTGGATGCGAGTCGTCTGCCGGCACCACATCGCTCCCAAACTGTTGTGAAAATGTGACGGCAGACGGAGCGGCATGATGTGTGCTTGCTCTCGTCTAATTAAAACATTACTGCGGGGCGGGGAGCATTAGAGAGGAGATTACGTAACAGCTCTGTGTCGAGAGAGAGAGAGAAAGGGGGGGGTGGAGAGAGAGGGGAGACACAGAGACTGACAGCAAGAGAGATTCTGTTTTTCGAGGTGAGGCTCCTACGTGCGTTCGTGTGCATTTGTGACTACTGGAAGGAGGCAGGGGGTGGTAAGGAGTGTCTTTTTTCCTTCTCTGTTGTCATCATCTACCCATTCAGTGCTTTTGAAACACCACGCAAATCCAGCATGTTTGAAACAAATTCTACTTGAAAAAGAGAGAGAGAGAGGAAAGAGAGAGGCTCTCTAATCAGCTGCAGGGCTCACGCCCCCTGCATGGGGAGGGAAGGATGAGGAGGAGCAGAAATTTCTCCCTTCGCCCTCCCTCCCTCCCTCCCTCCCTCTCTCTCTCTTCCTCTCCAGCAGAGCCCCGTCTCTGTCCTCTCCCCAGATCAGCTGAGAGACGTCTGCACAGGCCTCCAGCCATACAGCCAGGAGATCCAACAGAAAACACTCGCCAATCTCCTCTCACAATCACCAAAGAATTCCCTTGGCAATGGCAGCCGCAGAAGACTGCCCGCAAAGCCCTGCTTCTGCTAAATGCTACAGACACATTTCATTTATCTGCGGTTTCAGCAAACGGACACACAATACCTCCCTACTAGCGTGTATTGTTTTCTTCAGAGAGCATAATCATTTACAGCTAAGACTATCGATGCATCTTAGCCAAACCAACATTTCAAATTTCAATTCAGAGATTATAGCTACATTTTGTACTGAATAAGTCATTCCCCATGGGTGGAGGAAAGCAAGAAGAACCATCCATTCACATTAAGATCCTCTGTATTAACAGGCCCCACGGGTTTGAACACATTTTTTTAAATTGAAGGAAGACCGCATTGACAGAGAGAGCGTCTTCAGAGGCCTTTGTCCACATGAGGGGAGGCTAGCATAAACATGTGCCAGCACTTACCGCGGCCTTTGTGTAGTTTCTTGCAGAGCAATGACCTCATTTCCTGTCGTGAAAAAAGCCCCCTGGTAGGCTTGATATATTTGTGGGCACAGACTGTGCGGCGTGGGCTCTGCGTTCGTTAGGCAGGCCGTGACGGGGGGGTAGGGGGGGGAACTGCAGGAGGCCTACACTGCTGAGTGCTCCTGCCTTTTCTGCTGCATCCACCCTTACCATATGCCTACCGCTCCCTTCCCAAGTATGACATACGAGTTACACCATCAGACTGCATATGGTGAACTTCCACCCCTGCGTTCCAGCAACGTGACTCAAGCCCAGTGCATTTTGCACCGGCCTTTCAACAGAACAAGCCCGCCTTTCCCACAACAGCCTCCGGTCTGGCCATTCCACCAAATGCCCCCTCTAGGTTTCCTCGATGCCTTAAGAAAGCGTGTCGGTGCAGGGTTCCAGAAGCAGGGTGATGAGAATGAGAATTCACATTCGGCAGCCTCCGGTCTGAGTTCTGCAAAGCCCTTATCTGGGGTTTGCATCAGGCCTCTTGAAGTATCGCCGGAGGAAGAAGGCTAGCGCAGCGCTACCTCCCGGGGTGTTGTGGGTAATCTCTATCAGAGAAGAGAAGAGCGTACGCTGCTCCCCGAGCTGCCGCCGAGGCCGATTCTGGCGCGGGCTGAAGCTCCGCTAGCGTACGCATGGCTAGCGTACGCATGGCTAGCGTACGGGAGCGGGCTGAAGCTCCGCTAGCGTACGCATGGCTAGCGTACGCATGGCTAGCGTACGCATGGCTAGCGTACGCATGGCTAGCGTACGCATGGCTAGCGTACGCATGGCTAGCGTACGGGAGCGGGCTGAAGCTCCGCTAGCGTACGCATGGCTAGCGTACGGGAGCGGGCAAGCGCGGCGCGGGCGCTCTCGGGTTTTCACGCGGCTGCTTTTTGCTGATGTGGCTCCTCCCACTGCAGCCACGGCAGACGCCAGATGCCGTCCCCGCCAGCTGTCTGCCGCGGCATCGCGGCTTCGAGACGGGCTCCGTGTTTTCACAACAACTCCTCGGCGTCAGCCCCGCGCAGCTGTTCCTGCCGCGGTCCCCACGGTCTCTTAAAAAAGGCAATAAATCAATCTGGGCACTTAATACAGGCAGGAAATTGACCAATTAAAGCTGCCCAAGACGCTAGTGGCAGAAGATTTTTACAAATTGCCAGCTATTTATACCTTGGGCTGGCGCTCGGCGACAAAAAAAAAAAAAAAAACCCACTAGCTTGATTTTTGTCCATTGAGCTTCTCTTTTCTTTTTTTCCTCCAGCCGAGAGGCTGATGATTGTGAGCACCACTCCTTAACCACCTATCCGCAAACCCTGATTATAAAGAGCCCGGGGATTCATGGGCCTGATCGATGACTGCAGCCAAGACCCCTACTTAAACCGTACCCCTCATCCAGGGGAGGCCCTCCGCGCTCCCAGAGCCAACAATCGCACAGGCGACTCAGATAATCCGCTTTGATAGCGACAGATTTGGTTTTCAAGTGACCGACCTGCTGCAAGGCGGCAGCATTTGCATTCGCTTCACCCCTACGCCCAAGTCACATATTGCCGTTAATTTGACCTCAGGGGTGTTTTTGTCTCGGCCGACGCACACAGCAAAGGCCCGCTATAATGCACTGATCTCCCTGCCGTTTGGGGAGCGTTCGCACCTTCGAAGGTAACTTTTCAGACAACAAGTGGCACGAGCACACGGGCAACCGCACGCGACCTTCCTTGAGAAGGTCTCAATCCAGGTCTTCCAATAAGACACCGGAGGCCGACATCCTGTAGCTTCTCTTTCCGCTGTCTTCAAACGAGAATCAATTTCCGCACGACAATAGGACAGATGACAGACGCAGCCCAGCGGATCTGGCTCTCCATATGCTGCTCGAGCGATTTTGCTTTTATTGTCTTATTTAGGGAAATTGTTTTGAACAATTTGGATGGAGGCATCAGTTGAAAATTGGACTCCCTTTAAAGCGAAATGAACAATCCGACTGAATTCCGTGCGTCGGGCGCGACTGGCACTGCTTGGAAGTGTTGTCGTTTTTACGCCCGTCCATCTCAAACGCCCACGAGGCTCGCGGCACGGGCGCTGCCAAATAAACTACACGCAGCGCTCTGCCAAATCGGGGAAAACATAACGGGAGAGGATCACTGTGGCGGGCGACATTACTCACCAGATAGCATCTCCAGACAGCGCTGAGAGAGACGCGAGAGCTGTCCTGAGCGGCTGGAAGAACTTGGCTCCCAACCAGAAGGCTGGGGGTTTGATTCCCGAGTCGGTGCGCTGCTCTTGTCCCCTTGATGGAGGCACTTAAACCAAATGACTTCAGCGCAGCTGCATAAATGAACAAAAAGCTGAAAAATGCGACTGATTCAAGGCGCCAAGAACAAGTCTCCCAGGCGAATACATAAAATAATTATTTGCTTACTCCTCTGCTCGAAATAAATTACGGGATTGCAGAGGCTTAAATGGTCACACAGGCTGTGCTACATGTACTGCATGCCATGGCTGTGCCGTTGAACTGCTGCGTTCTGGCCTGTGCTGATGAGACTGGCGCACCAGCCTGGGGTTCTACTCAGCACAGGCGTCAGGGTGGAGGGGGTGGAAGCTGTGCTAGTTCTCTCAGCTGAGAGAGGGGCATTTTGGGGGCAGTTAGGGGCAGGGGGCGGGGGAAGTCCGTCTGATTCTGTCACAGACTGTGGGAGGTATCTGCTCAACCAGGCGGCCAGCTGCAGTCAGCTGTCCGGCTCTCCTCTATGACTACAGGCACATTTTGGATTCAGAGGAAAATATGCTTTTAGCACGCTAATCACAACGCCTCTGCTCACGGTGAAATAACATCTGTCCAAAACAGCTCCGTTTTTCAGCTATCAATTCCTTCCGACCCTCAGCTTCAGTCTGGAAAAATATTTACACTCACAAGGAGTCGGAGTGTCTGTCCAAGCTATGCTGCGATCGCTCCTGGAGTTCACAGAGTACAGACGGGGAAAACACACACAGCAGCTCACGCAACACACACATTTTCCCTCTCGCTCCTGAGGGAGGCAGTGCGCAGGTGCTCGGTTCTATAACAACAACAACACCCCCCCCCGCCCAGCCCCCAGCCCATTTTGGCATTATGGCTTGTGTCCAGTGCTGCATAGTCAGCCTTACATACCAATCTGCATCTTGTCAAAGAAAAGAATTTTTTTTTTTAAAAACCTTCTCCTAGTGGTGAGCCTTGAGATTTATTAGGATTATTTCAGAATTGTTAACAGGTACTTATACTTTGGGGAAACAAAGGTTTTGTGAATTCATAACCTGCAGGAAAGTTGACCCCTGACCCCTCACCCTGTTCAGCCCATCTGAATGTTTAATGTTGCACCATAGTCAATTATTTTATTAGCTTTTTCTTTTAATGTATCTTTAACCAGCTGACCTTTTAAATGTCAGTTTGTCATTGCTAATGAGAACCTGCTCTCACATGACCTGTCCAGTTAAATACGGGCAATAAGTAAATAACAGGGGGGCAACGGGGGCTAGCCTGTCCCTAATTACACGGAGGTGTGCTGTCTGTTACCCATCTGTTACTCATCTGTGATGAGAAATGGCCAATGCACCCCGGGCTGGCTGGATACACCACCTGCGGCTGAGTTTCCCAGTCTTCTGCGCACGTATAAATCTCTCTCCTAATTACACATGCAATTACACGATTTCAGGTGCAGCACACAACCAGCAAGCAAGTTTTACTGCCAGCCCTAGAAGGGCCGTTCTTTCCCCAAGTCAGAGAGGAGATCCTTTTGGCTGGCAAGCGATCAAGACTGTCTTTAATGGACGATGATTAATAACACACTTCTCACAATTTACTTCACAATTTGAGACATTAAAAAAAAATTCTATTAACGTAGTGAACAAGTTACAGCGTGTGACCCGGCCAATTCGGAAGCTGGTTTAATAGATGGTCTCACTTCACTATCAGCGCTGTCTGGGGTAAAGGCGACCCCAAACTCATCTCTCCATCCCTGCTTTAAAGCGCGGGACTCCGTATCGCACTCCTCCCGCGGGCTAATTAGCTCCTCTCCAATCACACGATGCCGTTTGGCCCACGCTGCTCTGAGCCGCTCCAGATAAGCTGGCCGCATCTGCACCTCGCTTCCTGCTTCAGCCTCCTGCTTAACCCCTTCCGCCCCAGGGCTGGTCTTCAGTGGCTCTTTCCTCCCTCGTTGATTTTATGGAACAGCCATTCCAGTTTTTTTTTTGCCCCCTGTCAGTCTTGAGATTGGTGAGGTTGGGGGGGTCATTGCGGGGTGTGGAAGAAGGTGCAATTCAACACAAAATAATTACTGGTTTCCAATAACATATCAGATGCAGTTTGCACAATGACAGAAGCTGTTGTCAGCGAACGAGTGTGATTTGCAGGTAGAAGAGAGAGAGGTCAGATAGGGTGGAACACGTTTCGACAGAAACTGAATAGATATGAAATAGAAATAGAAAAATAAAAAAATGTAAACTAGAGAAATGACCCTGAAGAAAAGGCTGACTGAAAAGACTGCAAATGAACTGTTAGGTGCTATTTTAGTATGTGCTGATGAAGATAAGGAATCTGGAAAGGATCGTGCTGGCACAACAGCTGATTTGCGCAAAAGTGTTTTTCGGAGGCCAGGAATTTAAAAAAAATGCTCATGCACCTGTTCACTAATATCAAACAAACAGCATTTTATCATTTTTTAATACATCTTTAATACTTTTTTTCTCAAGGCCTATTCATTTGAGTTCAGAAATGTGACTTGTAACAGTGAGGTTGTAGGTTGGTGCTCAGTCAGAAAAAGGTTTTGCTACACACAGGTTAGGCATGGCTGGAAGTTTGAGCCTGAGCAGTTTTCGATGTGCTGTTACCAAGTCTCTTCATGGTTTAATCTCTGATCCAGTCTTAACAGCACGGCTATGATTTTGTTTCTAATCTCGTTCTCATTTACCTACTCATCAAAATACTGTACTTACAGTCATAATAATCCTTAATAATAAAAGATTCACATCAGAATACATGAGATACAATAATACATCGGAATTGGACATGGGTAAGGCCAAGGAAACAGTAGCGGTGGTGAAAAAGTAGGTGCACACAAACACATGTGCGCAGAAAATAAAAACACACGCACACACACACTCATCGCTGTGTCAGTGGGTCCTGGCAAACGCCAGCTCAGCTACATCTTCATCTCTTACTGTTCCCATGGCAACGGGTAAAACCGCACTCCTCTTTACTCCTGGCACCTCGCTCACCACTAAAACATTTACCATTCCGCTAAAAAAGCACAACAACAAAGAAAAGCTGTATGAATATTTCAGAGCATTGAGTGCAGCGTGCCTGGGATGCCCCTGCTGCCAGATGGAAGGGGCTCAACCTTAGTCCCGAACTGTAAGCCCTGCCCAGCCACAGACAGCCCACTGGACACGGGGCTCAGAAAAGTACTCCTTATCTTTGAATTTTGTTTCCGTAAAAAACTCAAGTGTAACAGTTTTTATTTACAAACACAGCTTACAGACCGTTCATTTTTCTACTCGACAAAAGATGTGAAGAGAAACTGTCAAAGTTGCATTTAACAGTGAGCGAAAGCTGTGGACAAATGCTGATTTAATCCCGGCTGATAGATTTGATGTTTGATGTTACTCATTCAATTGACCCACCCTCCAATTGGTCATTCGCAAGGGGAAAAATACAAAGAAAAAAAAAACATGTTGGAATGCTAGCCACTTGAGCTAAGGGCAAAAGCCTCCCCGGTGGTTAGCCTGAATGCCACCCTAATTACCTTGCTCAAGGGTACAGGGGCATTGCCTCTCTAGGGATTCGAACCCGCAACCTCTCAGTTTAAAAAAAAAAAAAAAAGTCAAGTTTCACAACTGCACTGCTGCCCTCTAACTTCCCTAATGCTGCTAAAGATAGGGGGAAGGTCCAGGACGCGGGGCAGCGCGATCACTCTCCTTCCACTAAGGACTGCTGCCAGACAGCTTCGCGTGGGCGGGGCAACACCCCATTGTGTTATTCTGGGTCTCTGCCGACCGCAATACATCATGGCGGACAGTGCAGTGCCGCGGCATAAAATGGACAACAGAGCCGGTCTATTAGGCGCAAAAGCATCCCATCTGTAAAAGTCAACATTAATAGTCGGGCCGACCCCTTCATTTTTCACCCACAACGAGGCCAATTAGAAGAGCTGAAATGAACCTCTGGAAGGGTGCCCATTTTTTAGCGTCGCGCACGAGCTGCGGGTGCATTATTTAGCCCCCCCCCCCACCTCCCTGAAAAAAATTAATGGCCCCCAACAACATAATTATCATGGTTGATCCACGTTATTAGGCGCCAGCTCCTCACCCAGCCTCAACAGTTAGCCGAAAGCGTGGCGCTCGGTACGTGTGGCCGGCGCCCCGAGCTACAGGTGAGAGAGCGCCCTCGCCGCGTCATTATAAGATTTGCCGGGCGGCGCGATGAGACCGCAGTCCGCCGAACCCCGTTTGTTTCGGCCTGCGGCAGGGCCGAGAGCTTCAGGGACCCCCAGCCGCTTGAACACATTACGCCCGCGCGCGCGCTCAGTAAGGCTGGGCAGACTGGGCTCTGACCCGCTGAGTAGGGCCAGTGAGCTAATTAGCACGTCGTTTCGGCTTTGCACACGCATACGTTACCATCGCGCCGGCCTCCGCTGTGCGCCATCGCGGCTCACAGTGACGCACAGAACAACTGCTCGGGAAGCTGTCAGAGTTTATGACCTCCGTGGAAACCAGGTGGACATAATTTAAAAAAAGGTCTTTTGCCTTAAGTAAATCGCCAAAATGCCATCTGAGTTCTGTGTGATGGGGGTGCGCTATTTAATAAAGAAAACAAATCACCGTTACATCCAAAAAGGAATAAGAGTGTGCAGGTTGTACTATACACAACTACAGAACAGTGACTAGCATTACCTCACCCAGCTCCACATAAGAATCATTCAGTTTGATCAACATTTTATGATGGATTCTGAAAAATAAATAATTGTTTTAAACTTAAGAAAAGATTTTTTTATATATATAGATCTGTTTGGGTGGCAGTGTGTCCCTGCACTCCTACATTGAGAGCTTTCAGAAAATTTCCTGAGTTACTGCACAAGGCTAAGGACAAACATACATGAGTTTCATACACAGCAGTATTCATGCTCCAAACATACTGTGTTAACATTAAATAAAAACTAAAATATTTATTAAATAAAATATATTAATTTATATCAACAAAATGTTTATAGTGAGAATTAAACATGTTGTTAATCCCTAATATGTTTAATAGACTATATATAAAATATTATAATATGAATAGCCTATTTCAGGTCTAAAAGAGATGAAAAATTAGTCCATTAAATATGTACTGCTTTACACGTTTAAATAAGGCAGACCTAACGAAGCATAAAATTAAAATTTACAAGCATGTAACTGTATGTTATGCAAAGGAAATAGAAAGTTCATCAAAGAAAGCTTCTACATGCAGCACAATATCCGTTTATGGACATTTTCACGTTGCCGTTCCGATTCAGTTTGTTTTTATTGGTTTATAAAGAATCCTTGTGCTACTTAAAACACTGTTACTTCATCCTATGATTTCTGCTCAGGCTTCTATCCAATCTCAAACAATTTAATAATTGTGGGCCATGCTTTCCAGCTGAGACAAATATTTAAATTAAAGATTCAAGTCTAATTTAATCTGTTCCATTTTGGCTGAGGATGAAACACGAGGAGGGATATCTTGTCAAAGCAACTAATAAAATTATTTAAATTAATCTAGAAAAGGATAATTAATTTTTTCTTATGAATAAAATTTGTAACTCTTTGAATTCTGCCATTGCGTTGAACATATAAATTGATTTACACACGACAGAATTAAATTTGCGATAAGTGTTTATTATTTTTTCATTTTTAGAAATCAACAAGAATAAGCTGCGACCATTTATAAGACACTTAAATATATTTCTGAGGGGTCTGCAGACCAACACAGGAACACCCCGAATTACACTGTGCTATAAAAGAATGTTGAGCAAATGCAAACGCATACGTTCTTTCAGTTTTCTGCCTCCTCCTGTTCACACCCCAACCACATGACATGATATGTGTCAGAATCTGTTCAATGAAACAACAGTGTGTCAGCCGGTGCTGGAACAGGGTTTTATTTTTATCCGTTTTTTTTTGTTTGTTCGTTCATTTGTTTGTTTTTCCCGAAAATATCTCAAATTAAAAGGTAGCAACTCACAGATTTACAACACCAACAGATATATGCTGTGTACAGCACATGTGCACACCAGCAATGACAAATGATCAACTTTGGATATTTTATGTCAAATCTTAATTGTAGCTGGTCAGTAATACTGTATTTTTGCTATGTTCAGTAGATATCTGTTTGTAAGTATTTACTTGTAGCCGAAGTGCACAGGGTCTGTTCTCAACTCTACCTAAAGCCATGGCACCAAGCACTGCTGTACTCCCGTTCCCTAGAGAGCAAGGAGACAGGAAGGGGGTTTAATTTGGCTTTCAAGAGCCCTGTGAGAAATACAGACCCGCCTGCAAAAAAAAATCTAAAATCAAATGCAAGTAAAAACGCTGCGGTTTGGAACAGCATGTACCTTAATGCGAACGTGGCAGGGGGTGCCATTTCACACCGCCTCCCGATTGATCCCCGGCTGTTTCCCAAATTGTCCACATTTCCAGAATCAGGTCAGAGTGATAAGCAGCGCCTGGCATCTGTTCCCAGACCGGCCAACAAGTGTGCCCATCCTAGCATCCACACGCTTCCAGGGCGCTACATTAGTCATGCCACACACAGGATGAACAGGACCAGCGGGCATCGATAATTCTCCGAAAATAAAACGCGGAGTGCTTCTTCCTTTTCTTATATACGAGCCCTGCTCACTTTCAAGTTAACAATATACAATTGAGAAGGCACTTGAGTTTGTATAAGGTGCACAGCTGTGTGATGAACACAATGCATCAGCAGGAACGATGAATGATTTGCCGCGAGAAACACTTGGATTTACGTAACCTTCAGCCATGTGACTGTGCATTCACCATCTGAAAGAAGGGGAACCGGGCGGACGCCGTGACCCTCGTCATTTCATAACATCCACAGGAAGTAAAGGTTACATCACTGCCTGCCCTCATGCTCTGTCTGCAATAGCATTCCCACAATGAACGGGAGCGCGAAAGCCTGACTAGAACCTTAAACTCTCGACTGTTCCTTTCAGGAATTCAAGAGAGAACTGCTTTCCTGAGAAAGGGCTGAAGGGGGTAATAGATGGTAATAGATGCCTTACACACGAGGTTCTCTAAATGTCTAAGCACTTAAATAATTAACATATTTTCAGTGATCCACTCCAACTAATTGAAATGTATAGTATAAATGCCTAGCATATGTTATTTTAAATACAGGTATTATGACAAGTGTATCTAAACACACGTCAAAATGCCAGAATGAGCACAAACCGTAAGTTCTAGCCCACAGTACTGGAAATGGCGCTCTGAGTCACAGCCTGCGCACATGGAGGAAATGTCCAGGAGCACGTAGCTGGGCCGATTAATGAAGAGCAAGCAGGCTCCAGTCTGAGTTCATTTTTGGAGCGGATTCAACTTTCTGTCAGGCGGGCTTTTATTTCTATTGCGGAGGCTGACGCCCAACCTTTCCCGTCTGAGGAAGGTTTCCGCCTGCGCCCGTTACCCGCAGGGCGTCCCGGGCCCGTTTCGGAGCGACGCGGGGCCCGTAAACTTTCACGTCCGGAGCGATAAAAGAGCGGCAGCGCTTGAGCTAGGCCGAGCGCGCGCGCCCAGTTACAAGCCTGCCCTCCATTAATTCAGCCGGCGTGGGCATTTATGTGCGGTGCCCCAGCTGTTAGGGGCCTGGGAGCTGCTGCTGCAAAGCCTCCGCCGCACTAGCGTTCAGTCAGGCCTTTCTGCCCCTGAGCACGGGCTATTAAAAGCTCCGTCCAAAAACACAGCCGGGCTAAAAGTCCCTGAAAGCCTGAGTAATGGGTGCCTTTGCTCAAAGGGCAGATCAGGCGGGATCCTTGTTTTTGCTGCCAACGTTACCGATCTTTATACGGGGTTCAAAGAAGGAAAAGAAAAAGAAGAGGGCCTCCTCTTCCTTAAGATGGAGGCAGCATTGTACATGGAAACATGGCCTTCATTCACACTCAGAGCCTCTATCAGAGCCTCTATCCCTCCACTCAGAGGCCCTATCCCTCCACTCAGAGCCTCTATCCCTCCATTCAGAGCCCCTATCCCTCTATTCCTCTATCCCTCCATTCAGAGCCCCTATCAGTCTATCCCTCCATTCAGAGCCTCTATCCCTCCATTCAGAGCCTCTATCCCTCCACTCAGAGCCTCTATCCCTCCATCCCTCCATTCAGAGCCCCTATCCCTCTATTCCTCTATCCCTCCATTCAGAGCCCCTATCCCTCCATTCAGAGCTTCTATCCCTCCATCCCTCCATTCAGAGCCTCAATCCCTCCATCCATCCACTCAGAGCCTCTATCCCTCCACTCAGAGCCTCTATCCCTCCATTCAGAGCCTCTATCCCTCCACTCAGAGCCTCTATCCCTCCATTCAGAGCCTCTATCCCTCCACTCAGAGCCTCTATCCCTCCATTCAGAGCCTCTATCCCTCCACTCAGAGCCTCTATCCCTCCATTCAGAGCCTCTATCCCTCCACTCAGAGCCTCTATCCCTCCATTCAGAGCCTCTATCCCTCCATTCAGAGCCCCTATCCCTCTATTCCTCTATCCCTCCATTCAGAGCCCCTATCCCTCCATTCAGAGCCTCTATCCCTCCACTCAGAGCCTCTATCCCTCCATCCCTCCATTCAGAGCCTCTATCCCTCCATCCATTACATTACATTACATTATAGGCATTTAGCAGACGCTCTTATCCAGAGCGACGTACAACAAGTGCATAGGTTTCAAGATGTAGAGGCGCAAAAGAAACACTAGAGTGAATCCATTCAGAGCCTCTATCCCTCTATCCCTCTATCCCTCTATCCCTCCATTCAGAGCCTCTATCCCTCCATCCCTCCACTCAGAGCCTCTATCCCTCCATTCAGAGCCCCTATCCCTCCATTCAGAGCCCCTATCCCTCCATTCAGAGCCTCTATCCCTCCATTCAGAGCCTCTATCCCTCCATCCCTCCATTCAGAGCCTCTATCCCTCCATCCCTCCATTCAGAGCCTCTATCCCTCTATCCCTCCATTCAGAGCTTCTATCCCTCTATCCCTCCACTCAGAGCCTCTATCCCTCCATCCCTCCACTCAGAGCCCCTATCCCTCCATTCAGAGCCTCTATCCCTCTATCCCTCCATTCAGAGCCTCTACCCCTCCATCCTGGGCACAGTGGCTGTTTTCTTTCTGCCTTTTTTCCCTTGCTCTTTTCTTCTCTCCTTAAGCTGGCGCATAATCAAAGCCTTCCACAAAAGGAGGGAAGAGTGGAAAAAATTGAAATAAAAAACAACTGTACATGAGCAGCCAGACACTTCTAACGGAACTCATTTAATCTTGAAAGTGAGACTTTCAATGGTGTATTAGGTTTTCCTTATCCCTTTGTGAGTTCCCGCGCAATTATATGCAAATCTTGGGGGCTAATTCTAACAGGGATGACATTAGAGCCAGTTCCAATCTGTTAGACAGAGCTCTCTTACCAGGGGTCCCAAGGCTAGGCTATCACCTCAGACGCAGAGCTCTACTCCGCTGCACTTCACCAATGAAGATGTCTGGATTTACGCTGCATGGTGTCTTGCTCTTAGCTAGCTGCTCTGTGCTAGCATTAGCCACACTTAATGCCTTGGAAAATGCCGTCTGAGGAAAAGGATGTCTTTATTCATTCTATGCTTTTTCCTGAACAGCCAGATTGTGTGTGTGTGCATGCAAATGTGCGTGCATGTGTACAAATATGTGCATGCATAATAAAATGTTAAAGCATAATCGATCAAACAACAGAGGTGCAAGACATAAAAATGAATCTATGGCTTTTCTGCAAGTGCTTAGCCATTTTCACATTGGGAGACTGTGACTCACTTTACCGCCAATTACGTGACTGCCCACCAGGGCCACAACATCTAAAACTGTTCAACATTTATATGTTTCTCATAGACCAACCCATAAACATCTATTTCAAAGGTGTGTTTTATAACACGTACCCAAACCGACATTTACTGCAGACTGCACAATTCTGGATAATGAGTCTTCACACCCTGTTAACAACTGTGGGAGGACACACTGCAGATGGACAAGATTGTCCCCTTCAAAGCACTGGAGCTCCATTCTTAATGTTGGAATTACTGCATAATCAACAGCAACTGAATTATGCAAAGGGAAACTTCCATATTCCGTTTCAAACACATAATGAGGATTGGGGGGTGGGGGGGGGGGGGATGATGCATTGAAATTGGCATTGCAAATCCATCCTTTTAATTTTTTGGCTGTCTGGCAAAGTCTGAACATGGTTAACTAGTAGAGGCAAAGTTAATCCTTTAATCTAGATCCCTGCTGCAGGGTAGTGCACACACTCTGATTAAAAACGGGGGAGAATGTGGGCAAAGAACAGTTTAAGTACCGAGAGCTCTAAGGAGATAAAGGCGGAACGTCTTGTTGCTATGGCAGTGCACGCGAAACGTCTTGCGACCGCGCGGTTCCTGGCCTAATAAATTCACGGCATTTATGAAATATGTCATAGGATGCATCCTAAAATTCTAAATATAAATCCTATGGAAATATCCTCCCCCTTCCCGTGAGGAGCTCTGGAACGACGGCGCTGTCGCCATGTCATGTCGTTGCCGCTGGAAACCCGGCTCGTTGCTGTACGTGGTTGCCATGCATCTTTTGATATTTTCACTGCTTTTGCTTTTTCCCCCATTTCCCGTGCTCAAGAAGACCCGGAAGAAAATGTCCATCCTCTCAACCGTCCGAAAGAAGAAATCACAAACGTCTGACCCAATCTGATCCGTTCTGCGGGGAAATCAGATCTGCGGCCCGGAGATGTGCCACAAGGCCCAGAAATCTCCGTAAGCAATAGAACCAAATGGGGAAAAAAATGAATATAACCATATCACACAGGAAAGTGAAGAGGAGGTTCAGTTTGTCACTGATGGGAAATAAATTGGATGGAAGGTAAATAGAAATGGATGGATATATGAAATAGAGGGACAATAGAGGAGGGCAAACAAAATATAAAATATTGGAAGAGGAAAAAGGGTAAGGGAAAAAATATATATATGATTTGTAAATTTGTTTTCAGAACTCGCCCGGACCTGCAGAAAAAAATATCCCAGCGTTCTCCAGCAGCATGTCCCCAATACTAGCCAAGAGCATGCTGAATCGATACATAGCACATGCTCACACACGAAACGTGAAATGAATCAGCTGAGAATGTGATAATGTGTGCAAGGCTGCACATAAAACACAGTCATTCTGAGCACACAGAACTGTTCTGCGTTTTACACACTTGGGATCACACGCAGCCAACCTACGCCTTCAAAAAAAAAAAAAAGAGAAAAAAGCATTATTAAAATAATATTTAAACTAAAAAAAGCAAAACCCCAGTTCAAAAGTCAGGCTTTTCAAGCACAGATATCCACTCTGGCGACAACCCGTTATAACAGCAAGAGTCACATCACATAACCAAACAGCTTAAAAGTGCATCACTAACCATAAACAGCAAGCATAGGCATGTATGGAGCTATTCTGGCCTTGTAACAGTCACCGTCTAAACTCTGAATAAGCTCCTCTCTTCTATCTTTCACCCTGAAACGATACCATTATAAACCAGAATGGGGCACATTTTGGGGGGGAAAAAACTATTTTGAGGCCACTTGAGTAATTCCATTTAATCTTAAGACACCACTTAGGAAATCTCTCAAATACCTTCTGATTAAAAATAATTCTCTTCTCTTCCCAGGTACAAACAAGAGGATTAACCAACTGAGGGTTCATTTAACAGAATGAACAATGCGGTGTATTTTTTTGCTGAGGCTTACAGTTACTGATCACACATCACATTTTATTTTTAGAATAAAAAAACGTTATTTTTAGAATCTGTTTTATAATAGTGCACGTAATCTGATGTATTCCTCTGCATCTGACTATTGTTGCCTATGGCTCCCATTTCACTTTAAATTGCAGTAGGACTTCAACTGTTCAGGACAATGCACACCCTCCCCCCCCCCTTTCCATAACACAACAGAAATTTTTGCTATTTAATTTCTGACCTTTTCTTGTTTTGCGCATATTAAAGCATCTTTAATACACGAGAAAAAACCCTGCATTTACTAGGTCATTACAGGCACAATAAACCATTCCCACAGATAAAGTGTTCGGGCAAAACAATGCATATTAAAGCCAGCGTGCTATGGATTTTACCTGCAAATGCACCCCAAAGGCACTGGCCAGTGAGGCCCCTGGAAATCTAAATTACATCATACGCTCTGTAAAATGAAATTATTGAGTATTCTTAAGCTGTATCACATTCATAAAAATCGCAACATATCCATGCTTTTTTTTTCTTCTGGTCAGCGTACAGAAGAAAAAAAAAAACCTGTTGACGCCCCAGGCAATCGAAAGGGTTCTGCCACCTAAATATCGCAATGTGACCCCCCCCCCCCCTTCCCCCCACCTTTTTAATTTCTAATTTAGCGAGTGAACAGGACAACTGCCCCAGCACCTCTCCAGTCAACAGTCCCAGCATCCATTTTCACCTGGCCGACACCTTTTACTGGTCAAGGGATGAATAAATCACACTTAGCGCGCTCCCTGGGTAGTTTGACTAAAAAAAGGACGTCAACATGAAGGAGGGCTGCGCCGCTCGCCTGTCACCGTCGCCCCCGAGGCGCCGTGAAAAATTACCGCCAATAAAATAACATTTTTCAAAAGAGCGACGGCGTTCTTTTAATCTCCCCTCGCTGGAAACGAATGGGTTCCAGGGGACGCACTTCGTTTCGCCACCAACACAAACAATCGTTCAAAGGCCTTAATAACAGTTACACAAATGAGCTTCATTAATTAGCCGAAAACGGAATAATGCCTGCGCCACCTTGCCCACTCCTACCGCGGAAAGGAGGGCGGATGACACAAGCTGGAAATGAAAAAAAGGGGGGGGGGCGGCCTTTTCTGAAAAGCTAATTAGTATTTTTACATAAAGCATGACTCCTCATACTTGATTATCGCTCTCTCTCTCTCGTACAATGATACAACACATATCTGTGGAATATAATTTCACAACCATACTGAAAGCTCTGCAGGAAAGAATGCAGCCACCAGCGCTAAGACTTTAGAGTTCTCAGTGTGGAAATGAACCTCCTGAACTTTCATTTTTCCAGTCTCCTATTTGCATCCTTTAATTTGTTATGATTTAAAGAAAACAGAAGACAGGTATTTGCAGGTGATTGGTTGCAGAAACACTGTCTTTACTCTCATTTGGATAATTCTTCTGTCCTGTAGTCTTTCAATGTTTTCCTAAGACGCTGTTTCACGTCTAATGAGTAAAGAGTAAATGTTTTACCTCTTTTTTTTTCAATACTTTTTGCCAAAACTGTCATATTATTAATACAAGCAAATGCACTGTTGGTTCACTTCTTACCATGACTGCTACTACAATCTGTAGCATGTAAGCTAGCATTCAGCGGATACGCTTTGAATCTGCATACGTTTTGTCCTGTGATTTCACTGACAAAAATGCAGAAATATGATTTTTTTTAAATGTCTTGGTGGCAAACAAATGTTGCATGTTGAAAATGGCACATTTTCACAAAAACTCACAGGTGGAGCTCACAGAAAGTAAGCCAGCCTAACGGGCCCGGAACCTTCTCCGCGACGCGACTGTCGGGCCTCGATTCGCCCCTTAAACGGGACGACGTGCCGCGCGAGGTATTTTGTTCTGCCATAATTGGTATCTAATGAAATCTCCCGCTCCACAATAACACCACGTTGTGAATAATTTAGCGCGAGGGGCTGGAGCTAAAACCGACGCCTTGAGCGCATTTTGAGAGAATTCAATTAGAGTCACTTTTCAAAACAGAAGACGCGTCGCAGACGCAGATGCAGCGGCGGCTGCTAAAACAGCATCGTTATTAATGCATGCCGCGCGCCGGCGTCTCCAGCACCCGAGCCTCTCCTCCCAGGCTCCTGCAGAACAGGAAGCCCTCCGGAGCGCTACGTAGCCCCGGTGAGAGAGCGCTTGGGAGTCCGCTTCGTTCTGACTCGCTCTTACGCTTTAGCAGAAGCTGACCGGTGTTCTCTGCATAGATTACAGGTTTGCAATTAGCATAGCGCTGCCTTTGCACTTCCGCCACATGTTAGGCATTCAGAATGAGCGAAAGGGAAATTGTAATTTTCTGTTGAAACATTCAACTTTTAATTAATATTGAATTAGAGCTGAAGGAGGACAACAGATTTATAACATCCATCAAAAGAAATGCATCTAAAATATAAATTGTTTGGGCGATTGTGCTTTTAACTTGTGCTAAACAAATACAGGGTCCGACTCATTTATAGAATTTCCCCTTACCCCCCCAACCCCCCCTCCCCCCTGCCCCGTAATACAGGGCGGAGTCAGTGGGTGAAAAACAAATCCATGTTTGCATAAAAACAGCATCCTTTGAGAGAGGAAAAAACAGACTGATTCAGTCGGAAGAGAGAAAAAAAGCCGTAGTTAAGGGGTGATAAATGAAGGGGTAGGCCCGGTGTCATAAATTTGGACAGCGTCACGTCGGCGGGCGGGTGATGAACGGCGAGCGCGGGACAGCGCCGCCTCCCCGGGCGTGTCTCCCGACGGCGCGCTGTCACTTCATCACTCCCGCCCCGTTGCGTTACCCCTCCAGGGCTCGGGCGGGAATCCATCAGCGCTATTATTACCGGAGGCTGCGGGCCGCATCTATCAGCGCTAAGGTTGCCATAACCTCCACATTACCGCAGGAAAGCTGTCTAATAAACAGGGGGACGGATGGGGCCGGCGCTGCGTCCGTCTCAACCCCCCTTCCACCCCCCCACCCCACCCCACCCCTCTCCCCTCCAGGCTTTTAATTTAGGCCGCTCGCGGGAACGGAGATTACAGGCTTGCGTTGGGTGTGTGGGGAAAATGACCCACTTCCTTCCCCCCGGTCTCCCCTTTTCTGCTCTCCCCGCGCCCCGTTTCTCACCCGCGGCTTCGGTTTATCGATAGCCGCTGCATGGCGCGGTCGGGGGCGCGGTCGGGGACGCGGTCAGACAGTTCTGGACCGCGAGGCCCGGCTTCTCCGGGTTCCCTGAAGTGCCGATGAACCGGCTCCACGATAATCCTCCATTAGGCAATAAAAAGCCAATAAAACAAGCAACAAAACCGAAAGGCAAAAACCAGGCCTAAGCATCTTCGAGGATTAAATGGAATTTGATCTGTCTCAGAGAGCGCTTCATTTGGGGACTGTAACAAGGTCGTGCTTTGCTGGGTCATGTGACTCAAATGAAGCTGTTGGCAGCATCACGAGTGACACAAAATACACAAAAATGAGAACTTTCCTACTCTCAATTCCAAAAACAATTTAATCCTTTACACAAGCTGGGAGCAACAAATATCTGTAACCTCAAGCCTGTACTTCATGGGCTTGTTTATACAGAGAGTCAACAAACACATTAGTACGTATTCATGAAAAAATAGCCTTCAGGCATTGCCAGTGATTTACTCAATTGAACCAATCAGTGCATTTTGTTATTGAGAGTAAACTCTTTTGACTCACTGTTTAGCTAGTCAATGATTGACGGCATATAGAAAATCCATGGATTATGAGGTTGGTGAAGCCTCACTACCCCATCATCATTAGGCATCACTCTACCCGATACAGTTGCATCTGACAGCAACCAAAACAACCTGAAAACGAAAATTTGGATGGATCATGTAGGAGAAGTTTCACTGCACCTTGTGAGTAAGCTATGGAGCCCCATCCGTCAGACACTCAGGCACAGAGGTGATGACGCAAAAGCAGTCTCGCCGTTTGTAACTCCAAGGAGAGATGTATTTTTTTCCCCTACATTACTGGTAAAAAGTATATATTTTTCTTCACAAACAGTTTGGCAAGTTCAGTAATCTGTAAAACCACCTCGCGAAACTGACTTTGGGAAGAAAAAGTAAAGTGCGTTTGCTCGTAAGCCAAAATTAAGAACCAAGTGTTGATAGGCCAGCGATAGTTTCAGTGTTTCCTATTTGAGGACAATGGATGATCGTGTGCCTCTTGCACGGGTCAGAAGTATGTTCGTGTTTCATTAAAAGTTTGGGGACCCCCGTGAAGGGCAACGTGTGAGACTCCCGCTTCGTGGAGCCTAATGTCCGTCTCTCCGTCAACCCGAATCACCCACGGCTCGCCGCCGCAGATCCAAAATAACAAAACGAGGTTCCATTCAGACGGTCCTGCTCTTCAGAGCGAGACCTGAACAACAGCTGTCCTCCAGCTGTTTCAAATTTCCCCCGTGCTTTCATCTCCGGAGGCCACGCGGAGCGCCGGCACCTCCTTAAGAGGCCCGTCCGCGCTCCTCAATGGGCCGGCCTCCGAACAAACCCGTCCCCACGTCAAAGGGCCGTAATCCCAGGCCGGGCGCGTCCCGCTGGCCACGCCGCGCCCACGAGCCGCGGGAGCGCGGCGGGAAGAGGTCCTTTGTGATGTCTGAGACGAGCCTTTTGTGCTCCCGGGTAACATTAGAGATGAGGTCCTGCAGGTGGCCATTGTGCGGCGATCTCCGAGACGCCCCGGAACTCCGCTTTATTTATTTATTTATTTATTTATTCATTCATTCGCTACCGCTGAAATAAAGGCCCACGGGGCTGGGTAGGCGGGGCCTCTCTTCAGGAGGAAAAATGTAACTGTCGCCAGGGTAACGCCACAGGAGCCAATCACCTCCCTCGCCCCTCTCCTTCTCTTAGCTGAACTGCCCTTGCCTGGCCTGCCCGTCCTCCCGTGTGTCGTTTCAGAAGACCACTCCCCCCCCTTTCCTTCCTCTGCCCCCCCCCCGTCCCGGATCCGCGAATGCCGAGCAGGGCCTCGTTACCGACCCGACGACAGAATCGGCTTCTCAGAGTTTGATTGATCCTCCTGGGTTTTTTTTTTTCTTTCTAAAATTCAATCTCGAACCGTTCAGTCGCGGAGGGGGTGAGGAAGCAAATTGAGTCTGAAGTGACATCTTTAAATGAGTTAGTTATGGGTTTATTTGTAAGCTGTCATTTTCCCTGACGCACTGGGACATCAAAATAAGTTAAAAGAGAGGGACGGCTTGAGAGGGGACCACTTTCCGCCAGTGATTCGAAGAACCACACATGGCCTAAATGGGACTGTCATTAACAGTCAGCGCTAAGGCAGCGCTCCTTATGGGACTCTAACTCGAGAGTCAGATAAGCATCTTGCGAATAACCAAATGCTATTTACTTTACAGTATACAAACAGCAGAATCAAGACACCTTTCATCGCCAGCGCTTACCTGGCTAAAAGGAGGAGGCTAACAACATTCAGGGAATACACACTGGTGCCGAAAGCCAGTCTATTCGAACATGCTCCCGTGTCTGATATGGCTCTATAAACCGGCTAGTCGAGTCATTAATCTAAATACCTCCTGCGTTTCCTGCTGCTGTGAAAACAAACACGCTGCCTTTCATGTAGATTATCCTGCCGACTGAGAGAGAGACCTGAGCAGGCGCTGAGTAATAGCTGCTTATTTAATTTTCTACCTCAGTAGCAAACAGCACTAAATCTGCAGCCACTTGTGTTGATCCCCTATTGTACGTGTTACAAATGCCCTGCTGAGTCACTGCGAAGGTGCAAAGGGGTGAAACGGCTATGAATGCGACGCTTTGGCGTACACACTGTGCTTCTGTCTGTGTACAAACACTGAGAAAATAGACACGCGCGCGCGCACACACAATCAAATACACAGACACAAATACACACATGCACAATTAAACACAGAACACACACACGCATGTACACACACACACACACACACACACACACACACACATATACACACAATTAAACACACGAACACACACACACACACACAATCAAATACACACATGCACAGAGGCACACACGCACGCACATGCACGCACGCACGCACACACACACACACACAGAAACTGTTAAAGTAGCTCTGGTTGCAGCAGAGGGGTGACAGTGAGAATGAGGGTGTTCACACCTGTGGCTGTCAGGTCCTGAGAGAAAGGGCAGCACAGAGAGCTCCACTAATGAGCAAGAGACCGACGCTAACAGCGCTATCACACACGGCTCCTCAGTCCCTACACATTATCCTGACTCTGCATGTTCACAATGCACCGGGATTTCCCTGTGTTACCACAGGTCCAAGCTCTCTCTGGATGAATACGCTGTTTTCTGCAGTACGCAACATATAAGCTGCAAGAGGAGAAACGCGGTCATACCTCAAGTTCAGCTTCATACGGCCTTCATCAAGCATATGAAAATTTGAGGAGAATTGTATTACCACTTTAAAAGCATAACATACATTATAAAAAGGTGCTTTGAGACTGCTCACATAGATTTATATATAATATTCTCAAACTAATAATTTAATCTTTTAATACGAAATGTGCCGTTTTAATAATGTGACTTTATATGAGCTATATAAAGCAGCCTTTGAAAAAGTATTTCCAAAGTAGCAACAAATGCCCGTGAAGGTGTTATAAATGCTTTATATATGCCTTATGAAGTTGTTATGAACATGTGGTGGTATCTGGTGCTAATATGATCTACCTCTGTAATGATGGTCATTCACAGAACAGCATAACTCTGTTTCCAAAGTCTGAACACAGGGAAGACATTAGATAACTTACCTTCACCACAGGAATCACAGAGCAGCGAGTCACAGAATGGAGGACCGGAAAAAAGAAGAGAGAAGAAGAAATGAGTTTAAGTGACAGAGGAAGGACCAGTGCTTTAATAAACAGACAGGCCCAATGTGGGGCCTCATTGTAACTCGGGTTAGGGTCTTACAGGAAATTAAGTCTCTCAAACAATAACTGATGTTCCAAGGTCCCATATGGGCGTTGTGTGTGTGTGTGTGTGTGTGTGTGTGTGTCCGTGCCTGTTTGTGTGTGTGTTACTGAGTGTGTGTCTGTGTACACTGAATATACCAGCAGGAGGAGGACTGGTGTTGAAAAAATGCACCACACAAAAAAAAATGCTTGTTAAAAGCAAGGCACATTTTATATCCTGTGATGTAAAAATAGTGTACAGTAAACAAAAAAAAATCAGCATAATTTTAGATGATTCGCAGGAAGGAATGTTCAGCAGTGTGCAGCCCGGGCCACACAGAGGGCAAGAGCCCTGATGCAGGACGCATGCGTTCAGGATGCAGCCCGCACTGGAGGACCTGCAGACCCGCGGACATGGAGGCGCCAGGCCGCACCGTCCTGCGCTTTCCCGCCCGCGGCTCCGCCACGCTATCCAGGACACACTTCCCGCAAGGTCACGCGGGAGCCCGCGCGCTGCGAGCGCCGCCCTCTGCTGGCCCGAAAGGAAACGGCGGCTCAGCCTCGCGGCGCTCCGCCCCTCCCCTCCCCGCGACGGCCGCCGGTTTAAAATCAGCGGGGTTTCGGTGATATATAACCGCGAACGGAGGGGGGAGGAGTCAGACGCAGCCCGAATTTGTCACACCGGGGGCTGACGGATGCGGCGAATCCGAGGGAGCGATGGTTTTTTCGCTGTCTTCTCGCCTAATTTGGAAAGCGTTAAAGGTGCGGCTCGCTCCTGAAACGGAGGGAAGATTCCAGGCTGGTATCAATGCCTCTTTGCAACACTAAGCTTAGCAGTGGCGCCACTGCATCAGATAACATGGGTGCTTTATAAAGAATTCCTTAAAGCTATAGAAGCTGTTTCATTCAGACTACAAAAATGAAATAACACACATGAGCACACACACACACACACACACACATATGCACGCACGCGCACACACACACGCACACACGGCACACACACATGCACCGCACAAACCCCAAGCACGCACACAACAGCACCCGACCACACGTGGTAAGCCACCACAAACAGGAGACCGGCTGATGATGATATTTGCACGCTACACTATCCTGATCCCAGACAGCTCAAACACTCTCCAATGGCATTCTAACACACCCCGAGGTCTAATTTCATCTCTTTGGCACATAATCGCCATCACCTCCGGCACCTATGTGACACGCTATGTGTCTAAGCCAGACCTTAGGCGCTGGGCAGCGTGCTAGCATGAGCATCGTGTCAGTTCAGCTCTGGCAATACATCTGATTGCTACAGTTGAAGCTTTTTGTCCTCCTGTTCAACTGCACGGTACAAGGTTCTGGCTGAACGCCAGTCAAGTTAAAAGAGCCTGAGGTTATCAAAGAGAATGAGTAACACAGGGGAAAGTACCTGACTGGTTTTTTTTTTGGGGGGGGGGGGGGTATACAGTGCCCGTGATGGATTTTACATTACAGAAATATCTATGCAAATTTGAACCCACCTGAGGGTCTCATTACGAGACCTGACAATCTCTGTGTGTAAAGTGGAGAGAAACAATAGCAGGTGTTTAATGTAAGAAGTACTTAGGGCTATAATTCCATTAAGATAACAAAAGCCACTGACAGTTAAGATTTATTGAAAAAGAGAATTACCTCACCTGGATCTTTCTTTTGAGCTGTTATTAGTGGACTTACAAATTGTGTTTTCTGGCGGGGCCTAATTAACTGCAGCATATTCTCTGTGCTTGTTAGATGGATTGCTTTATCTGCATGGTTTAATGCTAAATTCATATCAAGCTAATAGAGACACCATCTCTGCTGTATGTCCACTGTCTGAGATCCCTTTCAGACAGCACTGCCACAGGACATAACAGAGGTTGCCTTTAAAATGAAAAAATATGTACTTTTATTTAACAAGAAAATCCCTTTGAGATACAGAATCACTTTCACAAGACCTGGACAAGATGGACGTTAAACCGCAATAAACCAATAAAACAACCAAAAGCTTTCCGTACAGCCTGCAGTAATTTAGTTTATAGAATGAATTTAAGGTTAACTTTTTTTTCTGTGTTCATGCATTTTCGAGCCAGCTCGGTGACCTCCCCTGTCAATACTAGTTACGTAAAAGATATCTGGAGCCATGTCCGACCACAGAACAGAAGATACTGGGTTATACAATATTATTATTTTTTTTCTTTTCCTTACATTCTCTCCCCACCGGACCACAGTAGTACAAATGAAGGTCTCGCATTCAGTCGTTTTAATGCGGTGGAACAATATTTAGGTTTATCCGTCCTTCAGCGCTGTTTCACCATTGGAATCGTAACTCAGGGCTGGAAGGACGAAGTGGATACAGGCCCGCCTGCACAGCGCTCGGCAACAACGGACCGCTCTCTGTCTGAAGGGCGCCGAACGCGCTACTGCACAAAATAACAACTGTGACTGGGAGCCATGGCGACTTGCAGCAGCAAATTCAAAATTACCAATCCTCGCACAATGAAGAAGGGGGGATCTTGGGCCCCGTGCTCTGTTTACTAAGCACAGAGGAGCCATTTTAGCCATCACGACGAGGGTCCTCAGATGATGGGCCTTCAGCCGTTGTGGGGGGCCCCATTTTGGTCACATGACACAGTGATGCAATACAGCTGCCCGAGAGCGGCAATAAAGCCTCGCTGTCGCTCCCTCAAAGGAAGTTACAGATTATTTATTAAAAACAGATTATTATTATTATATTAAACCAAGATTATTATCGCTTGTGTCTTTTGCCAGATCAAACAAGCGAAGAACAGGAATTCTAAAAGAAAAATAATCACATAAGTGAAGGGGGGGGGGGTGTGCCCCCTGTTTGTGAAGCGACTCGTAGCCGCTCCGCCACGGCTAAAAATACGCCTGCCTGTCGAGCGAAAGGCCAGAGCACCCTGAGGATGGGAGGAGAGAAAATCATAATCCTTTCAAAGAAGTTACCACCCCCCCGGCAACCACAACCCCGCCGCCCCGCCCCCGCCCCAGGCAGCCGCCGGCCAGGAGATTGGCGCCTGTCTAACAGCGCGGCCAGGAGGTCAGAGTGGGGAGACGCAGTGTGAGTGAGCGACGCGTGACAGCCGTGGCAGGAGGGAGATATCGGCAGCCCCTGCGTATAAGGTCCCCGCTCAGCGGGACACGGTGCATGATGGGACATGTGATCTCACATGCTTTACACCGGTGCGTGTGTCGCCGCGGTGGGCGTGAGGCACGTCTGCCCGCCCCGCTGTTCCCGGCTACCGGCCCGGAACGAAACTCCAGCGTGGCGGGATCTGCAGGGTGCCCCGCACTCCTCAGAAACGCCAGTCTTTCTCCAGCACAGGATGCTGGGAAAGCCCACAGCTGGGCCGTTTGTGAGAGAAACAGACCTGCAGCAGTTTGTCTGTGCTTAGTGAAGAAAGGGCAATGCCAGGACCACGCTTTTTATTTCATCGGCCCTGCACTGACAAGAGTGCGAGCTGCATGGGGACGGATCACACACACGCACGCACACATTCACACAAACATGCACACGCACACGCACACACACACACACTCACACATACACACACGCACGCACATTCACACAAACACGCACACACACACACACACACACACACTCACACAAACATACGCGCACACACACACACAAAATGCACGCGTACACACATGCATGCACACACACACACACACACAAAATGGACACGCACATTCGCACGCACACACACACAGTGGTCAGCTGGCTCAGATGAGGAGGATGTCAGAGAAACAGAGGGGTATGACTCAGGCCTGGAATCCAACATTTGTGCATAACTACAACTTACAAATAAATGCAAACCTTAATTTTATTAGTTACCCGAGAGTAAGAGTGAATCGGAGCGATCTCGGAGCGGGACCGGGAGAGCGGAGGCTGGGCGGGGCCTCAGCACACTGAGGAGGCCTCATTACTCCGCCTCGCCGCTACGCTCCGCTCGCCCTTTGAAGTGCTTTGCGGTGTTCCGCCGCGCAAAACCCGCATCGTTAAACCAGCTCTTAATTAACAGTGCGCCCCAGCACCCCTGTGTCAGGCGCCCCCTTTTCTCCTTCAAGACACGCAAATCCTTGAGAGGGGACGGGGGAGAGGTATTCGATAAAGCTTTCTGGGTTTTCACCACTGCGGTTCAAGGCCTGAATGCTGACCGGGGAGCACATGCTTCAACCACATGCTCAGGTTTACATTACATTACAGCCACAACTTTTTTTTTTACATTGCATTTACACTGTAATGGTAACATTGTACACTGAAGCAATGCTCAAGGTCCTACCTGGGAATTGAACCTTTGACCTGTAGGTTTCAAGACCAGCTCCTTAGCCATTACACTACACTGCTGCCACAGCCTAAAGGTTTGCGCAACCCGACAAGATGTTGCCAGCATACAAAACAAATGAACTAAAATATTTTGTCTGACTGGCATCGCTTTGACTGTTTCACAAGTAGAGTGTGGCAACAGTGAGACGGAGGAGGTCCCGGAGTTTCAGAACAAAGAGAGCGGTAGAGTTTGGTAATATCCCGGAGGCCCAAGCCCACCGGAGCGACGCGCTCGGGCGAAATTTCGACGCGCGCCGCGGCGCCGTCCTCACCGCGATGAAAGCGTGTTTCCTTCTCAGGACCGCGCGAATACGCGCCAGGGGGGATTTACAAACCCTTTCAGTTTCCGAAGGAGCTTAGATTAAACCTGCGGGCTGTGGAGAAGAGAGGGGGAGAAACAGAGAAGGAAGGAAGCCCTCACGGTTGTCATCCTACTTTCTGCGCTCCGTTTCTGACGGAGCCGCTCCCCCGCGCCAGCGTTCCCCACAAACAGGAAATGATGCGGAGAACACGGCTCCCGGGTGCCTTCGCCAGGCGACCGCGTGGAAGCCCTCTCCTCCGCTCCAACAAGTTTTTTTTTTCTTTTTCTTTCGCTGCAATTAATGATCCACAAATAACCCAATGAAGGCGTCAACAAAAAGTGCAATTTATCACAGCTTACACAGGGGCGCTCCAAGCGGGCGAGCGGGCGGGCGGGCGAGCGAGCAAACGAGCCAAGCGTCCCTTGAAAGCCCACCCCCCCTCCCTCTCCCTCTCTCTCTCTCTCTCTCTCTCTCACTCTGTGGAAAAAAAAAGAAAGAAGGAAAGAAAAAAGAGATTTATTCCTGGCCGACCGCACCAACCTAAAATTTATCTTGAGCAGGAACCCTCACAGGTGCGGCGCTTTGACAAATAAGCTGGGAGTTGCGGGCCTGCACCTTTGTTAGGGGAAACAGAGACAGAGTGGCAATAAATTTGGTTAAGAGCGAGAGACAACACACTCGCCCGGCTGGCTCCCCGAGGGCCCCGCAGAGGGCCCCAGTTAAAGGCGCAGCCTCCTTTTTCACTCCCAGTCGGGGAGGACTACCGGCTGTACATCACCGAGGCAGCTCCCACCCCCCCAACCCGCCCCTCCCCAAAACACGCGGCCCGAAAACAAACCGAAGCCCGCTGCGCAACGATAGGCTGGATCTGCTCGTGAAGGGGGGGTGGGGGCGGGGGGGTGGCGAACGCTTCATCAGCCTGTTCCACAAACGTCAATACGAGTCAACAATAGCAGCCCAAAAAACGAATGCACCGTGAAAAACATTTCAAGTGTCCCCTAAAATAGACAGATCCCTTTAAGCGAGCAGAAGCCGGAGCTAAGGCACTGCATAGTGTGTAATGCATTAGAGAAAGGGGGCGGGTGGGAGTCTCGGTGAATAATATATGAGCCCGAGTTTGAATCAGACATTAAAAACGATGACGTGATTAGAAGTGCCATCGCTGCTTTGATCCAGACCCGCTAAATCAAACTTGCTGATCTTAACCCTGAATTTCCAGGGAAGGGAAATAAAAACTGAGTGCCAAAAATAGGTAAAAGAAGATAAAAATTAGTAAAAGAAAAAAATGAATGAGCCATCTTCAGCTTCAAATCAAGCCAGAACACAAGCGCTTACAAATCCTGAGAATGGTTGGGCTCTGCCAAACGGACTCACCTACTGAAGACTACATAACTGTGATGCGTTTACTCAATAAAACAACCAGTACCCCATGAGCTCCAAGAGGCCCTTGAAACATCACAAGCCACACACATGAAGCAAGGAGCACAAGCCTTCACTGCATAGCCCCTAGTACACATAGCCTGAGACACTAATAACAGTAGCTGCTGCAAAACCAGCCACTCCACATTCTTCTTTTCCATTGAAAGTACAATCTGTTATTACTGTAAGATGTTTCACATGGTAGGCAACATCCATTTACCAGAAAACCATTCTGTTAGCCCTGTACTTTCCTTTCTTACTGGAAACCGAAAAATATTCAGACCTTCTTCCAACACATATTAGGCTATGCCTTGTCAATTTCATTTTTAAAAATCTGTTTTATCTGTTGTAAAGAGGGATATCACACAGTATAACTCCAGTATATAAATATATTTTCACATGTACACAGAGTGGCAACCACTGCGTTCATCGTGTTTGTCGAAACTTGGTTTTAAACTGCAAATGGCTTGCCTTAGCCTATGCTGACAGAAGTGTAAAACAGATCACACACTGAGCTAAGCCAAACAGATGAAATCCTTGTTCTGTATGGTGTAAGGATAAGGAAGTGTCCACTAAATCAGGATTACACAAGGGGTGCTGTGCATTGAAACTAGTACTGTGGTGAGAACCATCGGCCTGACACAGTGGGCGTGTCCTTTTCCTGTCCATCAAGGTGAGTGACACTTCCCAGGGTCATAACTGACAAAGAGGAGGCATGGCAGGTGTCAGGGTGATCTTCTTAACATGCCCAGCTCTCTGCTGTCAGTCTTCCAAGTGGCCCCGCCCATCTGCTGCAAATCTTCCAAACAGCCCCGTCCCTCCGCTATGAAGCTTGCAAGCAGACCCATCCCTCTTCTGACAATCTTCCCAGCAGCCCCTCCCACACACTGCCAGTATTCCAAACAACCCCACCCCCCCAACCCCCTGCTGCCAATCTTCCCAATGAACCTGCCCTCCTGGCGCATGTGAGTGTGCTGACTATGCATAAAGAGGTCACCGGGTTCAAAGCCTTGTTTCTGCCTGCCAGGCATGTGCAGGATGCAATAGTAACAGAATTTCCCCTTCCAGTTACGGTAATACGTCTGTGGCAATTGCATCCCAGTCCAGTGCATAATTACGCATCAAAGGATTCTCATAATATGCACAATCTCTGCATCAAATGAAATAAAAATGCAGAAAATAACAACCGTCTAATGAGCACCCACTTTCAGGGACGGAGAAGCCGTTTGGAAAGCTGCTGCCCACGGCATGAAACGAGGGTAACCGAATCTGCGCAATAACCACATCTGAGGAATGTAAAATAGCCTGGCAGCAGCGCGGGGCCGACCCGGTTATCGCCGGCACTCGGGTTCACACCTTTTCCCTCCGAAGAAAAAAAGGAAAAAACCCCGCCGTCGCCTGGCGAGAAATTCCAATCATTTGAGAGGGCGCCGGCGACAGCACGCTGTAAATATCTGTAAATGTCCGTAATGAGCTCGGGCGTCGGACGCAGCCAGAAACCCAAAGATAAATGACATTTCCTCAAATCATGCTGACATTTTCACTTATCGGGTAAGAGGCACCGGCGAGCGAGGCCAGGCCTGTCAGTTAGCCGCCGACAGGCCGCGCACCTTATCTTCGGCGCGGAGCGGGGGGCGGGGGGAGGAGGAGCGCCCGTTTTCAGGGTGAAGCGCGGCTGCGGAGCTCGAGAGGGGGGTTGCCGAGGAGAGGGGGGGTGGTTAGGGGCGGGGCTGCTGTTAGCCGGGGGTGGGGCCGGGATGGGATGTGTAGCTATGTGGGGCTGGGGATTAGACAGATGTTGGCTGGAGATGGTGGTGAAGCTGAGGCTGGAGATGGGGTCTGGACGTGTGTGTGCGGCTAGAGGTGGAGGAGATGGGGATAGGGGAGGAGCCTAACAGCTTCAGTGCCTCCATTTCCTTCCAGGTCACACACAGCCAGCAAATGGCGGTCAGGGGCAGCTGATACAGAACAGTAAATACAGCATGTAAGGACCACAGAGGTGGTGTTCCTTAAATACAGGGATGCAGGGATGAAGAAGGGGGCAGAGAAAAGGGAGCCTGAGGATCCTCAGAGAGGAGTAAATGACCGGCAGTTGCCATGGGAGGAGAGTTTAGCTGCACTCTGGGGGGATTGTCAAACTGGAGAGGGAGCATCCAGCTTCAGGCCCACCTTCTCCTTGGGATCTCCTGAATGTCACTCACTATAAAAGAGATGGTTCAGTTGAATGGGGATGTCAGGACTTTCAAAGCAGAGCATCAGGCCTGTGGTGCACCCACCTAAACGGCCACAGGGGGCGACAAAGAGCAAGGTACGCAAGCCTAGGAACAGAATCGGCAGAGGCGGTCACTTGAGAACGGTGACTGCAGCTGCCCCCCTGCATATCCCAGCAGACTTCAGAGAGGTGGGCAGTGACAGTTGTTACCATAACAACCTGACTGAAAAGGGAGAAGGTTCCTTTATCTCCCTCATCTGAGCAGACAGAAAACCTCTGAGGACTCCCGCTCCTTCTGGAAACGGAGCTCCTGAAAACTCATTTGCCGCCGAATTTACCGGTGGGCCCTTAAACGAACGCCCCGCTGTACCCAGAGGGGGACGGTCAGCTCGGTGCTGCAGGCAGATTTGGGCGAGGTGACACCCACGCCGATATCAGGGACGCTGGAACTTTTTCTCAAAACAAGTTTTACATTGAAGTTCCTTCCCTAAGTACAGCTGGTGTATCCATCCATTTCAGCTTTGTCTGGCCTGACAAGCGGTCTTTTTGTCATTCTCGTGAGCGCTACTCCGCGTCTCCCACAGAAAGCTCGGCTGTCCATCACCGGCATAATAGTTTATGTAATCACGGCGACTGCGGACCTCCCCGCCAGCCGTAATCACAAAGATTGATCCGTTTGCCGGCTTTCCTTCGCCCCGGGGCCCAGACGGCCCCCTCTCGCAGTTCTCCTCAGAACAAAAGCGCTACCCCCCCCGATAGCGTCCGGCTCGGTTTTCCCATCCGGCAGCGCCGGCGCTTCCACACCGTTGCCCGTCAGCGCTGGAAGTCGAGCGGGAGGGAGAACAGGGAGCTCCGCGGCTCTCTCTCTCATTCTCTCCGTCCGTCCGCGCGGCTCAAACGAGACGTTTAGTCAGACCGCCGCCAGCCGAGGGACATCCGCTAAATCTGATAGCTGCAGTCACACCTTACGGGAAGCGGGCAGCCGAGACGCTATCCCTCCTCTCCGCGTAGATTTCTTCTCCCCCAGGAAGTTGTCAGATGTGTGAAGTGGAGATAACTGAGAGACGGGAGCAGGTACCACACACCTGGACAGGTGACGGCTAGTGTGTTCCATGGTTGCCGAGTTACCACTGCGCAGCTCCAGGACCAGCAGTTCAGCTTGGCCCACAACTCCAATCTCCATTACTGAAACGTCTATCGCATTAAAGAAAAAGACGCAATCCCCCCCAAATCCTAAATATAGACCAGGGTCACGGTAAACCGGTAATCCCAGCTAAACCTATTGATTTATTAATGCATGTCAAACTCCATAATTGGATTATTATTTTGTTAAGTGTGAATTAAAACTGTCAGTGGAATTTTGCGCATGGCACACGGGAGCTAATGAAAATCAAACGCAAATCCGCTGTTGGACAGAAGGGCTAGTACAGGGATGTGTTTAGGGGAGTGATCGTGGATCACACATTCGTGTGGTGGATTTGAGTTTTCACAACAGCTGTTTTCTGTAAATCTACAACCTGACATTTTGCTCCCTAAGATGGTATTTAATAAATTGGGGGTTTTTTTATTTCTCATAAATTACTAGGAGAATAAAGATTTATCAGTTTGAACCCAAGCACCAATCCAAGTATCTAGCTTTGCAGCAGCCACCTTAGAATGTCACATACGTTAACAGAATTTTTATTAAATTGAATGTAATATCTTGGTTTCCATTTTTTGTTTAGGCCAACTCTTTTTTTTTCTTCCATCCATCCATTATCTATACCCGCTTATCCTCCCCCTCATTACTAGTAACGTGGAAAACACACCACACTCGTATCACGTCTGCTCCAACCAGTAAAAATCTTTCTTACTGGTTGCCTAAAGATGTCAGAAAGAGAAAATCAATTCTATGCATCAAACAATTTTAAGTCCAATTTGGATAAACATTTGCCTTCACAATACATTTACTAGTACTTGTATCATCTATACATCTAATTACCATTTTGACTTTGAACATGATCCAGAATTAAGGATTTCTGCTGAAAACATAGACAACACATGTTAAATTAAACTGAACTGAATTGAATGGGAGCTAAACTGAGCTGAATCAAATCTTATCAAATTGGAGCAGAATCAGATTGAATTTAAGCTAAATTGAACTAAATCAGAGATGAGTTGAATCTTGATCGAATCAGAGCTGAATTGGATCAAATTGTAATTTGAGTCAATGCATTTGTATGTGCATTTGTATCTTTCCTGTATCAGTAAACTGTGTACTGTGAAGCGTATTGAATTCTCTGTCAAGGAATATTTTGCATCCCTTAAAAATGTCATATAGCAGCAATTAGAAAATATGTATATTTTAATACACAGCTACTTTATGACTTACATAGCTAGATTACTAATACGAAGGCATTGTAATTTAGACATGCATCTGTGCACTAGTGTGAGTGTGTGTTAGCGCGTTAAACAGTTATTTCATTGCAGCCTGTAGTAGGTGCTGAACAAATGTGTAGTGGGTGTAAAATAAAGGTGTCAAAATGTTAACAAATGCATTGAGTTGGGGGTCCTTAGCCACAGGGTGATAATTTTAAGGGCCTTGGGATTTAAAAAAAAGAAGTATACCCCAAGTATAAAACACTTAAGAAGACAAAGAAACCTCTGCGAGTTCTCCACGATATGAAAGCACTAAACATTAATATCCCAATAAAAAGCATACTGTTATATTCTGTTCGCCCCACCAGGCATTTTGGCCCCGTTCCACCGGCGATATCAGCCGCGTTCTCTCATTCGCTCAGCCACCGCGTGCCGGGGAATTGATGGATGACTTAACAAGATATAAATTACGTAACAGCAGGTGAGCCCAAAACACTCATTAGCCGCGGAGTATCCTCCTTCCTCCTCGAGAGGAGCTAATTGATGCCTTCCTCTCTCCCCCCCATCGCCTCCTCTCCTGACGGAGGAGGTGCTCCGCGCTCGGGAGGCGCGCGCGGCACCACACACCCCTAATTAAGCTTTCCTCGGGAGAACAACGCGACCGGAGAAACGCCACCGTTAAAAAAACGGCAACTGAATATTTCAGCTCCTTAAAGCCGAGCTTCGCTGCAGCTGTGATCACATTTTTACTTATTTGTTTAATGTAATCTTTGTTTAACTGAGAAGCAATGGCTCTTTACTCCAGTGACCCGGAGAAACGATGTGGGTAGGAAATGCGAGGGAGGGCATAGAAGGGATGAGGGGATAATTGGGTCCCTAGAATGAGAGATACGGTGTGGCAAATCTGACAGGACACCAGGTTTATCAACCCTACACTATTGAGTGCCATGGGAACTTTAATGTGTCACAATTCAGTTTCACACTGCACCAACCGCCTAGACCTATACACCCTACTGTACTGTGTCCCCGTCACTGCACTAGTCTTGCAGTCTTGGTTTATAAAAAATAAAGCCCCCTGCTGGCTCACAAATACTTTGTTCAAAATTCTGTAGTCACATTCAATAATCTGTGGGATTTAGAAAACAGTAATTCTCCATCACATCACAACTCCACAGCATGAAGTGAGTCACAGGTCACTGGTGTGTTTTAATGTTCGGTTTCTGTCAACATTGTTCCATCACAACAGTTATAATCATGTTTACATGTATAAGATAGTAAGGAACCACAAAAGTACTGGTAATGGAATAATCAGATGACGGCTAGTTTCCATGCTGTTAGCCACTGCTACTCTTATGTGCTGTGATGGGGATGACCAACGCCCTCCCTCCCAAGGCTGCAGTAAGGCCACCCTTAGGGGCTGCCAACCACAACTGGCTGTGCTACAGTCAGGTTTAAACACCAGACCATGCTGAATGATTATGTCAGAGGGTAGGTAACTCTCATGACATGACACACAGAGGATTACAAGCATCTTTCTTGAAAAAAAGAACTAAAACTAATATTTCTCATAGTACCCTGGTGTCACATACAACTTTGTTTTCTGCCATAGCAAGTACCATCTCAGCTGCTTCATTTTAAGGTACCCGTTTTGAAAACCAAATACTACAGGACATAAAACAGCGAAAACCTGGAAAACGTTGTGCAGCTCTTGTTCATGCCTGAGACCCTGCGGTTGCTGTTTTCGCCGTTCCGTCGCACAGAAATAAACAGGGAAATTGTGCCATGACCAAACAGCCCTGAGCTCTAAGCCTTTCCAGGAAGCTGAATCACATGCAAAATGATGCCATGAAAACTGAACAATGTACATGTTTATGCAGACAAATATTGGCAACAAGACACCCTTTTTCTCGAATCTTTCAGTAATTTCACAGAAAAGTGTCTTTAGCTGGGAAAACACGAGACACGTGATACACTGTTAAAATGATTTCGACAATACCGTTTGTGTATAAAAAGTACTGCCGTCCGGTTAGTTTGATGTGATGGCCCTTTAATGTAATATTTAAGATACGGCACAGTATGCATCCTGGACTGTGAATACCTTCCTTCCAGCTGCACATTTGATTTTAAATGCATAAGATCACTTCTCGTTCCGTATCGGTTTTTCTAGCTCCGGCCTTCCCCTGCCCCCACCCTACAATTTGTGCGCTTCGCTACACTCCTAACAATGAAGTCATCATCCGCCGTCGCTTCAAATGCGAGCAGACAACGCGAACCACGGTCGGGAAGCAGCCCGTATCCTTGGGAGCATACGCGCTGCCATTCCTCTTTAACATCCTGATGAAAGCCCTCTCTAATGGTTGATTAGGAAGACGAGGGGCTCGCCGAACCCCGTTCCGTTAGCAGGCCCGGGACAAGGCCTCCATTCATCCCCCCCTGACTACGCGCTCGGAAATCGTCTCCGCTAAGTCCGGGAGAAATGGAATCGGCTCCCTCCTGCCAAACCCCCAGGCCTTTCCCAGCGCCCAGGGTCCCGCGCATTGTTGTAATTTCTCCAGCGAGAGGAAAACAAAACGCGATTTGCTGAGTTGTTGCTATGGACACGGAACATGTCAAACAAAGACTTTCTGTTTATATAATTCCGCACCGCAAATAATTCCCGTAATCCACGCCCCCAACCACAGCTTAAGACTGATCAATGATCAATGCGAGCAAACAGTCAAGAGTTCACGGTAACGCAAGAGAAGCTTAGGCCAAGTTAAATGGATTACTTCTGCAACCACGTCATCATGTCAACATGCAAATGTTTTTTTGTCGTTGTTACTTGTAGCTCTCCACCTGTGGAAGGGATCAATAAATGCCTTGCGATTCAAAAAAACTGATTTAAAAAAAACATTTCAAAACTGAAACTGGACCGAACTCTGCCAACCGACGCCGCCTACAATTTGACATTCATTTTCCGCAAAGACACCCGACACCCCGTCCGCCCGGAGTGATCAATATTTAATCTGGAGAGATAAATTGGTGTTGTTGGCCCTTTCATCTTCAGGGAAATGTATAAGGACTCCGACAACACCGCGGAAGCATTAATCAAATAAAGGTTTGGATAAAAAGCACAAACCCCCCCCCCCCCCCCCCCCCCCGCACGAATAACAACTCCCGCGCGCCTGTCTCCGCGCCCTAGAGCAGCTGACACGGCGTGTCTCAGACCGCACCGTGTCCACCTGCCCAACGCCGGCGCAGATCGGCTCGTTTCCGGCGTCACAGACGAAAGCGACGGATTGGATATCTAAGAAAAGACTCAGATCCCCTGTGTGCGTTGTGAATAATACACTGTATCGCGCGCGGATGTCATACGTTTGTACTATTGACCTTCCTCCATCTGACAGTAAAGAACCCTTTTCCCATTTATTCTCAGCCCCTTGTCTTTGCAATTACCCAGTTCCAATCTCAATTCGTCCCTGCAGTCACCCACAATACCCAGATGGCTCCACAGCCCTTCTTCTGGTGTGGCAATTATCATCCCCATCTTTTCAAACAAAAGTTTTGCTGTAGGATATTAGCAAATGTCAAATTCAGGTTTCCATTCACTTCTCCCAGAAAGGCAATCTGCGCTCACATTTCTCTCTTTTTTTTTTTTTCTACCGCTCCTGCATTATGCATGAATGATATAGTGCACTCCTGGTCCTCCATTCTATATCAACACAAAAATAGAAGTAGGGCGTTGTTCACTTTCAATGAAGGATGGGGTTCTAATGACAAAAACTGCAGAGCACTGAAAATGAAGGCTACTGATTCACAATTACTGTCGACAGCTCCGTGGCGTTCATCTAACCACAGAGTTTGGTATTTTATTCCTGACTACAACCGATGAACACAAACATTTTTTACATCTTTTAAATTCTTACGCATCCTCAAGTTGGGAGGTCAATAAAATGCTCAAAGACAAAATAGGGGAAAACAAGTAAGAAATTGTGCAAGATAAGATGGAGCATGCTGGGAAAACGCTTGCTCGCACTTACGCACAAAGCACGCTGATTGAATGACCATTTTAGTTATTTAAAATCAGAGTTCAAATGAAAAGCTCATGATGTTCTTAACAAGGTAACTCATCATTAAAAAGGGTATATCTGACTGTGAAGTGACATTAAGCCAGTCTGAGTGTTAAGTGTGAATTTGGCATGCTTATCACTTTATCGTATGCCCCGTACACAACTTTGCCACTGCTTGCATTTATTTCCCAGATGTGGAAAAAGAATAAAAATAATTTCTTTGAATTAATTAAAGAATTATATAAATTAAATTTGAAGAAATAAACCTGCTTCATCTCAAAAAATATGTTAGTCATGTCCATGAAAACCAACAGCAAATTAAAGCAAATAAATGGTTAACTTAAACATGAAAAATCTGACATATTTTACAGCAGACTACAAAAATGGCTTTTTTAATTAAAAGGGAGTAAAACAGAAAGAGTCTTTAAACGGAGAACCGATTCGCTGAATATTCTCAAAGTGCAGATGGAAGGGAACATGCTGCTGCTTCAGATTCCTGCCTGGGGTAAATATGTAAATTAAATGCAGTGACATCATGCAAGAGGGACGTGGGCTGGCTGCCCAGTAATCTATCACGTTAAATATACAAACCCCAAAACAGAGGAACTCCCACCCCCAACCAGGAAATGCACGCTGGCCTTCCACTCCATTACTCATTGACCGTGCAGGTTCCCTTGGCGACTTGGCCAAGTTTTTGCCAAGTGGAAAATTTGAATGATGTAATAGCCTCAGTTTTTTTTAATTCTGCACCCGAGTTCCTCGTTAAACCTCTCTCTTAGCTCTTGTAATTCTCGCCACCCCCTAGAATATCACCGCTCTGACGGCAAGTGCTTTGAACGTCTCCCTTAAATGTCATTTGTTAAACTGTCACCTTGCTATAATTAGCCATTTTCCAAGACAGATACGTCTATGCAATGTCTGAAATTTTAAATGAGAAGCAGTGGGGGTGAGGTCATTTCCTGCAGAAAAGTCCGGACATGGCTGTAGCCCCACGACAAGAAAATAGTCATAAAAAAGGCTTCCAAATTGTTAGAGGGAAGTGCAGCTGCCTGTCTGCTGTCTGAGGGTTTAACCACTCGCTGTTTACTCAGGCCTGGTCAGCACAGGCTGAGGAAAGGGCCCCAGTTGCTATAGAAACAAAACAGGACATCCCTTGTTGTCCAAGGATGCGTGTCAGGCGTGAGTACATGCCTCCTCTTTTTGGTGACAATTTAAAGCAGCAGTGTTTTCGTCCACTTCTCTTTAATACAACATCACATTTACAGTCATTGTGTATCCTTCCTTCCAGGGCCATTTTTTCCAAAATAAAAAGCTTAGCAGACTAGCAATGGAACACAAACAACCTGTTTTGTGAATGCACAGCATATTTTTGAAGAGCGAAAAACGTGCTCAAATTGATAACTTTCTTTCAAAGCCCAGCTGGATTTTGTCAACCCAGTCATTCCCCTTAAAAATTATGCTAATTATTGAATATTTACATTTCATTACAGGGTCTCCAAATGTGATTGTGTACATCAAAAATGAGGGGAAAAAGTCAGACAAAGTGATAAGAACAGCGACTGGTTCAAAATAAAGTTTTAATGGAGGTGTCTACTAAGAATTCCAGGCATACCTAAAAACCTCATGAAAGGAGTGTCATCTTTATAGAGATCTCATTTCAGCACAGGGTTAACCCTTTCCTAACCTGGTCCTCAGCCAAATAAATGATAATGATACAGCCGGTATCAGCCTGCCATGACTACACGGAATAGCAAATGTCAGAAATGAGTGAAATTTCAGCACATTACCTTCAATATTCAACTTAATCTTAATTCTCTCACTGAATAACCACAACCCCATCACCCCCCACCCCCCCCCAACACACACACACACACACACACACACGCACACATACACACCCCACTGTGCTTTTTTCAAGGCACTGAAGTAGAAGGATTTGCATATTGCAGGTAAACTGGGGAATACAGTCTGCGGAACCAATTAAACCTCCAGGGAACTAATTAGCCACAATTAAGTTTCTGCCTCAGTTGTTGTACGGGAATGTGTAGCGAACACGTAAAGGAGGTGTAAGACGTGCCGTTTTTCATCAAAAGGGGGCGTACACAAAACTAATCAAAATGGTTAACACATCGATTGATCTTCAGTTTTATTGCAGGGTTACACACATATGTGCTGCCACAAAGCAGAGGAGGACAGAAATATATTAAATGTGTGTGTCGAAAAGTATTTATGATTTGAATATATTTATGTATGAAAACAATGTTAACTGGTGATCCATTTAGTATATATATGAAAATGTCACAATTATTAATTGATCAACTATATGTATATAGAGCACCTCTACACCCCCCTCCAAAAAGAAAGAAAATTATATATTATATAATTATACAATAAATGCACACACACACACACATCACAAAAATATATATCAAAAGGCCTAGATTTTTAATCATATGAAAACAACAACAAAAAACTCTGCTTATGAACTCTGACTTAGAAACTGCCAGCCCCCTGAATAGTATGTTTGTATAATTTAATCCTGATACTGTGCCCACTTCATATACTTCATTAGCCAATAAGGGCACACCACTTCTCCTACCAATGAAACCCTTTGTTAATAGATAAAAAGAATCGCACGCTCTGATTCTGTGGTTGGCTAGACACTGCTTGTCTATCTTCTGAATGCTAAAATAATTTCCTAGAAAATAGTGCTGTCTGTGTTACAAAACTGGCCTTTAAAAAAGAAAATGTCAACATCTGTCATGATTCATCAAACGGGACACAAATACCATTAGACTCCGGATTCATGTACAGTAAACAGACTATACATAACCACAGGAGTCTGCTTGCTTGTAAGTGATGTACAACGGTTTGGAAAACCTCAAAATTGCACTTAATCTGGAACCCACATGTGCCAAATTGCAGAAACACGTGGAACATGTTACAGAAGTATGCATTAACTAACTGAAACCAGCAGACAGATGCTTAATTACTGGGGGAATGCTCAGAATTGTTGAAGACAATTTTAAAAAAAGCGCAGGTCCCCAGAAAGCCGAAACCGGAGGCGAGAGCTACGGCGTGGTGGAGCGGGACTCTGCACCCCGCCAGCCCTCGCTGGCCCGCTCACGCTAAAGCCACCGGAAGGCTCGGTGTGCCGCGACAGCGGTGTGAGTTTGCGCCAAGAACAGGGGAGAGAACAGCTCATGAAGGACCCCTCATCTCAAATCAATACATTTACTTTACAGGCCTTGTGACCAGCTTGGGGAAGGCCGGAGGACGGGGGGGGGGGGGGGGATTTCAGTCCCTTCCCTTAATTAAAGTGAAAGTGTGGGGAGCGACATCGGCTCATCGGCTAAGAGGCCTAACAGAGATCTTAACCTCTGCCTTTGGCTTTCTCTCAGCCTTCTTAGGGAGCAGAGTGTTGCCAAGCTGAGGGTCTTTTCCATCACTGGGCTCTCACAGAGACCGAGACCGCAAACGAGACCGGGCGCACCGTTCAGCCAAGCTGCGGAAATTAGAGCCGGTGTCTGTGATCGTCTTCAGAGTGCTGAGTTAAGAAGTCAAGTAAACAAACGCAAACTCTATGATACATTCAAAAACATATCACAGAGAATACTTGTTTTTGTGAGTGCGTGCGTGTGTGTGCGTGTGTGTGTGCGTGTGTGCATGCGTGTGTGTGTGTGCATGAATGCGCCAAATTACAACCACATGACATCACATTATACAATATAATAATTCTGAATTTGCTGCTAAGGTAACGGACAAACAGTGGTGCATGTTGAGTTGTAAGGAACGCAGTGTGCTGACAAGAGCATCCGCAGGGACGGTCAGAGCACATAATAACATACAGCCACCGCCACGGAGGAGCACCACTCCTCTTCATCTGCAATTCTTTTAAAAGATTTAAAAAAAGGTCCAAGAATGGCAGACCCAGTCCAGAGAAAATCAGAGGACGGCCTGAGCCTCGAGCTCTCGCCTCCAAAATCACACACACACACACACACACATACCACACTGAATCACTCACTCACTCCTGTGTGTGTATGTGTCCAATGACATATTCTTTAGAGACATACTGGGTCACATTAAACTTGGCCAGGACACTATTCAAATTGATTTAATCTCAGATTTACAATTGACATCAAACAGGTTCAAACCCCTTATACGACACATTAAAGCCCTGCGCAAGCAGGGTGGTTGATATTGCATGATGATTTCATCATCCGAAGATACTAAGATATGCATGACACACACACACACACACACTCATGCACACACATATGCGCACACACACACACAAGGGTATAAAGTAAGTGCTTTTGTTTGATTTACCTGCGTAGCAGCAAAACCGGTCAGTTCCAGGGTCCGGCACTAGTGTTCTGACCTGACAGATATGCAGTTTCCTAAGTCGATTTTTCCAAACATCAAATTTAAGATTTCTACCCTGTTACACAGGCTGAGGCTTCCAACACAATCACAAATCCAGCACAGGCACTGATAGCATGCGCATAAGCCAACAACACACATGCTAGGACTAGGGATGTTAACGATAAATCAATGACTGATTATTCTTCATTGCACATTCTGGCCAATCAAGCTTAACAATGAAAAAGACTCACTCTATTTTGGGTCCCCTAATGTTGCACCCCAATTTCGGGGAAAATAATAATTTCAACTGTCCACCAGATGGAGCTATACATTTTAACCTACTGAGATAAGTTTGGACATCTATATCCGAGCACCGGCGCGAGTACAGTTGGTAACAATCAAGGGGGAAAACAATCACACGTCAGTCAGTATTCTAAATAGGTACCCATCATAGGTCAAGCTAGCTGCTAGCTATCACTGCTATAATGTCAGAAAATTACATTGAATCGTTGCTTCCTGACAGCCAAAGGTATTTTGGCTAAATAAACGGAATAGTGCTGTCCTATATGTGGCTACAGAGTGGACAAATCATCCAGCTCAGCGGCCTGAGGTATCATTCCCCATCATCCATCTTACTGAACCCCTGGTAAGGAACCACGTCAACTACATTATGGCCCATGACAAAGATAAGTACACTAACATTAGCTCGCTGACCACAGTCAAATGTTTTCACTTTCAACATCTGACTGCAGAAGCAATGTTAAAAATGTCATTTTGTCATTTAGCCATTTAGCTGTTGCCATCCACGGGTTTCTTGGCAATAAATAAAAGTTCAAATCCAGGTATTTAAATCTGTTTGCCCTGCGGGAAGACACACAGCATTATTTTGCCATTTTAAAAATATGTATTACTAGATTTATCATAATTTAAATAACCATAACTGACCTCTTCAAATTTCTCCCCTCGAGGATTGGGCCTAGAGAGCAGATAACATTTTTGTGGGTGTGCCCTCTCTTGCCGACTGGATTTATTTCACGTGCCAAAGCAATATGTTTTCCACTGTCCCATTTGCCTTGCCAATGCCCTGTCGGTTAGTTGAAATACTGGCCAGTGGGATTAAGTTACAATACAGTTTTGTAACTGCAACAAATGTCTTTCATTTATTATGACACGTATGAATGCGATATCCTTGGGCTACATCTGCACTATCAATTTAAGTGTAGCAGGCAGAAGGAAGAGATGCTAAATTGTCTGAGCCTTGTTGATTACATCCCTTTTATTCTAAATTTAACAGCCATCTAAACAAATATAGTTCTGTGCTTTCACATTGTGGTAGATATTCTGGTCGAATGTATTTTCAATGTGGGTGAAAAGAAACCTATTCATGAAGACTGGAATCAGGAAAAGTACTGCCTCTTGTGTCACTTGCATTTTTATTGGTGAGCTATACAGATATATAGTTAATGAAAATGGCCATCAATTACCAACATTAAAGATCATCAATCAAAGGAATTATTTAAAATGTGCATCCCTAGCAAGCTCTCTCTCTGTCTCTCTGTCTCTCTCTCTCACACACACACACACACTACACGAACACACACACATACAGTTTTGTCATTTTATCTTTTATAAAATGATACCAAATAAATACTGTAAACATAGCATTGGAAAGATACAGCATACCGCAGTTGCCCAGACTGAGCTAAGTCACCGATCCATATTAGACTGCGATGGAAAGGCAGGGGAACACTCGTTGGTGTGCGTGTCCGTGCGCACATGGGGCGAGGGGGCGGGTGCTAAGGGAGCCGTTGCACGCAATGGCACAGTGGCGGCAGACAGTGCACATGTGCGAGGGGCGACAGCGGCGACCACAGCGCCTGGCCGGCACAAAATGGTGGACGGACCCAGCGGGAGCCCCGCAGACCTGGGCCGAGGGAACCTTAATTGAGTGCTAGGAGGCCCGTTTAGCATTAACAAGGTGCTGCGGGAAGCTGCACAGGCCTGCCTGAGTCTGTGCTGGCGAGCTTTACTGTACCCAGGCAGCAGAGCATGTCTTAAAGGAAGAAGGGGGGGGGGATCTCTCAGACGAAAACTTTCCTTCGGCACTTTGCTGCGTATGTGCAGCTGAGGTAACAGGAGGAAACAGCCCTGCAGAAGTTTTAAGATAAACAACTTTTTTTTTTATTGTGACACAGAGATGCAAGCACAGGATTTTTACCCATATTGCACTATGGTCTGTCCTCAACAGTTTTAGTGATTAGTTGGCTGTAAAAGGGGGCATTTTGCACATTTACTGAAAATTTAAATGCACAAAATAATTTATGGTAAATGTATGGGCATCTTATCTAGCATCTTGCCAAGCATATTAATGGAATAATATTGCTCTAGTAGCAGTAGAAGATTATTATTATTATTATTATTATTATTATTATTATTATTATTATTATTATTATTATTATTGTTATAGATTTTTGAAATCATATTTTCTCCAGATTTCTTCTGGTTAAATCATGCAATAAAAGTACATTTCCTGGTTTCACAGATTTCCCAGCAGTATTTAATGCTGTGCACCATGCTTCATTCATTTCAAACGACTCCCCCTCCTGAAGCAGAGTTCATTTGGTCTGGGAACATGGACTCCCCGCATCCAGAAGCATAGCTTCAATTACGTTGGGCTGGGAGATTCTGCAATAGGGACCAAGTGATAATGCTGTAATTTAACGTTGGGCGGGAAGACGCTCCTGCAGAGAGGGACCAGAGATCCCAAAATGTGAGTACCAAGGCCCCTCTAAAACAAGCCACCTGAACCTTTCCGTCCGGCTCACCAGCCAGCCTGCCCGCACCGGCCTGCACGACACTCACACTCCCAGAGAGGGGTCACACTTCAGCAAAGTGCAGGAGGACAAGGTGCTGCCGGAGGGCCCGGTCCAGGTTACCCGTCTGCCATGAATGACACACCCAGAAAAAAAAATGGGAGTGGGGGGTGGAAGCCTGCTTACAAAAAAAAGTTATCTAAATCCGGCAAAAAAAAAAAAAAGAATGAAGAGAAAAGTGATTAAGAAAAACGAGCGCAAAACTTTCTTTGCCCCCCCCCCCCCCCCCCCCCCCGAGCACCACTCCCTCCTCCCTGATGCCGGGCCAAGCCAATGCAGCTGGAGGCCTGACAAATGGGAAAAAATAAGCCAATTTGAGCCGGTCGTTAGCAGTCGGAGCGCGGCGGCTCAGATAAATGAGCGCAGGCCGCAGGTATGGCAGCGGATCCTCCCCGAGCCGTCCTGGGAGACTCGCTGGTATTACGGCAGGCCCATCGCCGCGCCTTCGATCCGCCGCCGCCGCCGCCGCCGAGGTCACCTTGCAGCTCCGCTCCTGTCGGGCTTCTTATTTTAACACTCGCAATCCCTCCCTCCTTCCCCGCTCCCCCCCACCCCCTTCACCCCACCCCCAATTAAAGGGCCGCTATATATAATTGCCTGCGTTACATTCACATCGCTACCAAACTTTTTGTAATAGAAAGCTGTGTGAACCAGACTGATGAGGAGTGAGCTAAACTTGACAACAACAACAAAAAACTTGTTGCAAGTTGTGTGTGCACTATTAAACCTGTTTGAGAGAACTCAATGCAATGTGTGGATATTTATTTTCATCATGAGAAGGGAGCACAATGAATATTAAAACAAGAAATAATTCATAGTAATAATGAATAAATAGTGTGTGAAAATGTGTGCATGTCTGTGTGCACATAGGTTAATCTGATTTTTTATTTACGTGCGTGCGTGCGTCTCATTTGCCAGACTCCACCACATCCTCCGCCAGCTCATTCTCAGAGAACATATGCTCGAAACCCCCAAGATAGACAACCCAACCAGTCAGCCACTGGGGCCAATCTAGCTCTCACGGTGGTCTAGAGCAACAAACACAGGCCTGTTTAAAGTCACTTGTTTGCATGCGGTGTCAGTCAGCCACCAGCTGCTGAGTTAAATAGGAGCTGGATATCAAGACTTAACATGACTGTAAAATTATAGTTAACTCAAAATGCATCCAGTAATCTTAGCTGGTAAAAAATGCAAATAGCTCTTTTAAATAAGACACTGAATGTGTTTGGTTGGACAATGCAACCAGTTATAAATCATAGCAGAATTTTAATTATGCCTAGTATGTACGTATATCTAGCTGTCCCTGAAGCTAACTGGAAAATGGCAGTTGAACTATAATTTTGTTCATTTTAAGTTCAAATTCATTTCAAGCTCCAAAAAAGTGTCAAATAATATCTGATGATTTCGCTAGAGAGCATGTGTTGATAAAAATGGATATTAAACAGATGTAGGTAAGATAAAATTTGTAATAATATGTCTTCAGAAGGCTCAAGCTGACGCCCAGCTGAAGCCTGATTGAGTGTCAGGTCCACTCGCCTCTCAGCTTAAGCGTCTCTCCACAGCCTCTGACAAATTCTTTTTTCAACCATCTGCTTCTGCTCATCTTCCTCCAATGACATCAGTAACTTCAAAGATCCACAAACTTCTATATGTTAACCCTATTTAAGCCAGGACAACTGTGAACACAACTGACCTGGCGAGTGAAAGTTGGTTGGGAATGCAGGGGGAATTTAAAGTTGCATGCAGAGGAAGATGGGCAGATGAAGAGTTTTTTGGGAATTTAACCAGGACACCAAAGTTACCAACCCGGCACTTAACTGGACAATGTAGCATGGTATTAACACTACTGAAAGGTATTAATACTTACGAATATCCGCAAAGTGGCAAAGTGGCCAAGAACAATACAGTTGAAAATGGGCTGTCATTGGGCGCTTATCTTCATGAATATTCATGAACTGAAACAGCGCCAGAGGCTGCTTCCAGCAACTGGAAGCCCCCAGCATAAGCGGGTAGAGGGGATGGAGGGACCGCAGGAGAACGCGTGAGAGAATCCCATCCTGCGCTGCACCACACTGCTGAACACAAGACAGGAGGTGGAGAATTCATGCTGAGGGTATCCTCCTCTGGCAGGAGGCTCCCGTTCGCTCTGAAAATGCAGAACATCTCGAATCCAAATGAAAATGGCTGCCACAGAGGCAAGACTGGAACAGCTGGCCACATGAAGGAATGTTCCGGGGCTTGGACTCCAAAAGAACCGCTTTGAAACACGTCCACCGCCACGTATGTAGACGTGAGCAATGAGGCCTACACTGTAAATGGCACAGAGTATCTACGGCAAAATACTTTTTCATTGTGTTTCACACAATGCATATTTTTGACTACTCCTTCATTTTTCCACTCCCATTACTCCAAACCATTTTTGAACTCAGCCACTGGAAGGCTGGTCCAGGTTCTGGTCTCTTGCTGACAGGAAGTGATCTGTGTGCATTGTACCCCTGATGGCCCGACTGCAGCAGGTAGACCAGTGCTCGAATTGATCACAGTGTCCTCAGCCACCATCACAGTCTTTAGTCAGTTTTGTAAGCAATTTCCAATTCTACACAGATGATCTATGACATGCAATAAAAATAAATAATCAAACCAAGAAAGTCTGAAGAACATTTGAATCCAGTTTTTTTTTTTTTTCATTTCCGATGTCCTTTCTCATGAAATGCAAACACATTTTGGCATGTAGTGCCAACAGCCAAATGCAATTACAATTCAGACGGTTCCATAGGAACAAATATCAAAAATTACAAACAATGGCAATGTTATGTTCACTTTCTTTATCCTGGCAGTGCACATAATTACTTTGGACTCTTAATTTGGAAGCGGGATTCTAAGGTTCTTAAGTTTCATCATGCTTGCTCCCAGCAGAGTTTCATTTTTCATAACTATTTTAACAATTTATTTTGAAAGTAATTAGGCGTGGCATATTCCTCTTCTACGCCGTATTGGAATCACGGAGGGCGTGGGGGGAGTAGTCGGATTCTTAAGGGATGAGAGAGGAGGTCATTTTAGAATTCCAATAAACAGTAATGCTCAGTAATGCCTTATTGATTCCCCATTTCCCAGGCCTCACTTCCCTTTCTCCACAGCCACATCACCACACAACCGCAGGCCTGAGTCGCCTCGCGGCTGGCAAAGAGTTAATTCTCCAGACCGGGTGAATAAGGCACGGGGAAGCAGAGAGGTTTTCCAGAAATATGGTGTAGCCACTCTTTCGCAAAAAAAAAAAAAAAAGACTCAGACTCGTTTGCCCAGCCCAAATCCGTCCTCCATGCCTGCGTTATCTCGCCGAGCCACACTTTGTGTTTCTGGATGAGTGCAGGGCTGGGCTGCAGCCCCCCCACAGTGACGATTTCACTCTCTCCCACTGTTCCCCCATGTCCCTGCATTACATCCCCACCAGCTCAAATCTGCGCGTCCCACCACTCCCAATCCTTCAGCGGTGAACCCCGGAGCTGCAGAAACCCTACAGTGCCTGTCTGCGGTCCGTCCGGCTGCAGCTGTTGCACTTATTCTGCCATTTGTTTCTTTTGGGGCCCGGTTCACACAAAATCCTGTTCTTACACTGGACCCGGATACTAACCAGCAATGAGCAGCAAGTGTATTCCATACAGGGCACTACACAGCACTCAAGCTTAGTATCGGGTTGCAGAGGAATTTTTCAAGACACAATACTGATTGAGGCAAAGCATAAAACTGACCACAGTGAATAACATGAACCCAGGTTCACCTGAGAGCTAATATCTTTATTTTCAGATGTTTGTCTTTGAATCTTAAAAATAGAATACTAACATTGACTACTTAGCACTGGAGCAAAGTAAGGTCACAGTGCTTTGTTTGCAAGCTTTATATTCTGCTAATCACAAAAATCATTGCTTCAGGACAAGTGCATGTGGTGTGTTACTGATACAGACTGATTATATTTTCAACCCAAAAGATGTCAACTGCAACTGATAATGGACCACAGGAAACTAAGGATAAGGAATTATGAAACAGACTGCCAAAGTGGTATCATGGTATTTAAATTACGTGGCATACAGATGATGGTCTATATGTATAGAGGTGTATTCCTCCTTCAAAATAACAAAACTTACAAAAATAACAATTGTGTTCTCAAATGTACTTCTTGTCAATACATTTGTTCTCATATATGATTTCAGACACAATACATAGAATGCTATAGCATACTCAGAAATATTTCATTCGTTGCATGGAATTAAATGTGTCGCATATATTTTCAGACGTAATTACTTTTTCAAATAAAGCATTCGAGCGCACATCACTTATTTAACGGCTATACTGGTCAGCATAGCACCAAACTACCATCCCTCCGATTACTGCCAATTTCAGTCCCTCGCCCCATTTACTGTGGAGTTAATAAAGACCGGTAATGAGCACGGAATAGCTCCGTGACAATGAATACCACCGTTTCCCTGATGGTGTTTTCCCCGTTCTTTCAATTCCATTTTTCTTCTTGAAATCAGGGCGGAAATGTGTGCGCCTGTGAAACACGTAAACCGTAGCATGCTCTCAACATGCCCGTTTCCTTTTCCTGTCAGTATACGCTCAGCTTTTTCCCCTCTGGATCTTTCATGTGCGTTTCCTAACGACAATGCACTGCGCTGCTACTGTGCCCCTTGCAAATGAAACATTAAATTTCACGTCTGCTTTTACCGGGAAAATAAATGAACCACAATGGACCTGGATAATCGAACTGAATCAATTATTGTTTTAAGGTCAGAACGTGTGAAACAGTTTTCCTGCTGTCGACTGTCATTGATTATCTTCGGCCCTGCGCCCGATCTCATTTTGCGGATGGGAAACGAGCCAATATGAATGCCTAACGAGCTCGAAATTGAGTATTTATGCTCGTTTCTCCTTTTTCGTCCGTAAACTTTCTGGATTCTGCAAAGACATACAAATTGCATGCACGGATAAATATATGCATAGGCATTGGGAGAGCTAAAATATGTCCAATTAAAAGCACGTAGCGTGCACCAAAGTAAACAAGTTACCGCCTTACGAGACGCAAGCTTTTATACACATCATCTCTAGCATTTTCGCCTCCTACAAAAACTTTCCTGAGAAGAAATAAAAAAGTGAGAAAAAACGAAAGAAGCAAAAAAGTAGTAGTAGTCCAGGAATACCACAGATACCAGATTCTTAAAAGAAAGACACATGGAGAATACCATCGGTCTCAAAAACTCAAAACAGCGCTCCATTTCCGTCTGTTCCAAAAAGAGTATTTTTTGCTCTTTTCTCTTTTTTATTTTTTCTTTGCTCATAAACCGGCTACCCTTTTCTCAAGGCCACATCCACATTTGGGCAAAGTCAGCGCTCCCTGTAGTCCTGTCTGAGAGAGAGAGAGAGAGCGGGGAGAGGAGGGGGGAGGCGAGGGCTGCGGTAGCGGGTCTGGGGGGAGAATTACACCTGTCAGAGAGGGAGAGGGCAGCCGGGAGATAAGAGAGCCCACGGGACCGCGCGGCCGTCTTAGCGCTAGCCTCCCCGCCCCACGCCTGTCAGCCGCAGGTACGATGTCCCCCGTCCCTCCTAACCAAATCCCTTCCAAAACTACAAATTAGCTGTCTGGTTGCAAACAGTACCGCACTTAACAAGCAAGGGGCGGGGAGTCACAAAGGGAGAATGAAGAATGAGAACAGCAATATCCTTCTACCACCACCACTTTTTTTTTTTTTTTACTTCTTTGCAAGCTACGAAACAGCAACCCACATCTGGATTGCGACCATCTGTCGCGTTGTGCCTGTCCTGTGACCTCAACAGGAGGATAGATGGGAACTACACTGGTGTGGAAGGCAGAAATGTTTTCAAATGAAAAGCGTTTCAGGGAGTGACTGGCCAGGACCTGTCTGTGCTGCCGTAACTTGCTCTCACTTTCTCTCATTGTTAGTAGACATAAGAAATGCATGTACGAAATACACCAAGCTTGTCTTCTGCTCTTTTTTTGATCAGCAACAAAATATTTCTTGCTTGATGCTTCTCTGGTTGCATCCCAGGTGTGTAATAGTGTGTCATACACAAAGTTCAAGCTAAGCATTGTAAGGGACAAGTGGTTTAGTCACACTCTGGCCACACGCGCGCATATACGCACTCAAATCCAGATTCAGCCACTAAACATCGCATGGCATGTCTCTGCAGCAGTGTGTAGAGCATCTGTTCTATAAAAAAAACAACAAGAACTCAATTCTCATGTGTGTTAATCCAATAGGCTGATGCACCACCCATCACAGAGAACAGCGTGAGAAAACAAATAACAAGTATGATAATAATACTATCGGACACAGATGAATTCAATGCCTTGTAGCACAATAACACAAATATATATAAACTTAACAGGACTGAATATGCAGATCATGTATTCAATGTGAGAAAAAACCATGGTCTAATGGGTAGGCCTATTACTATAACTGGCCTGAAATATTGGGACAAAAAAACTGCCCTTTGTCAAAGCCTTGCTGCTCCCTGGGTATTTGAAAGAATCCATTTTAGACATAAGAAAAACAACCATCAGTGACAGGGGGAAAAAAAAACAAGGAGAAAGAGAATGAGAGAAGACAGAAACATCTCTGTTTGAGCGACTTTTTATATTCTATATTTTAAGAAATAACAGTTATATAAATATATATATATATATATATATATGGACCTGCCTAATGTTGAACCACATTAACAACCCACACATATTAAATCTCATTTCTGTCACTCGGCACAGTAAAGGGGATTTAAAATTGTACCACCTATCGCAGCCAGCAGCCATGCCAGCCTTAGACTTCCTTTCAGAAAGCTGGAGCTAGCTGTGGTTGGGCCTGGTCAGTACTCGGATGGGAGATGAACTCAGAAAACTAATTTGCTAATTTACTACAGATCGAGTCGGTAAGCCAGTAGGGAAAACGTCTTCCTACTGGAAAAAGCAGACAACCAATGCCCCAGTGGAGTATTGTTAGGACTGAGAGGGATGTTGCTTTTTTGGCTATTTCAAGAAAAAAATGTTTTTGTTATTAAAATATAACATTTCCCTTCCCACCTATCACTGTGGCGTGAAAAAAAAACACATCCACCCTTTCAGGGCCCATACACTGTAGCTACAGGGTCATCAGGAGCCCTTAATAGTTTTACCCTCTCTAAAGGCAAAAATGCAGTAAGCATGTTGTACCAGCTTCTAGATAATTTAATGTTATAATTCCTTTATTTTTTACATATATCAGGAGATATAAACAGAAAAGAGAATCAGAAAATATGTTACTGTAGCCTGAGCATGGAAACAGGGGGACTGCAGGCTGGTGCTGGATGGGGGTGGGGGGTGGATGGGGATTAGGGGGGGGTAGAGAGCCGGAGCTCAGCGATTCTCCATATGGCAGAACTCACCCAGAACTGAATACTGATGCGCCGGACTGATTGCCACGTCTGAGGGGCATAATTTGAAAGGTGGACGATGATGAATGTCTTTCCTCCATTTGCAGGGCCCGTCTGATGTATTATGCATCCGGTCTGATCAGAGCGTCTGATACGGCACCCCCCCGCGCCGCGACCACCGCCGCGCGCTCGTGTCCGACGCACCTCCGGCGCGGGTTACACAAACGACTGCGCCCGCACGCTGCGCCCGCACGCTCCCCCCACCGCCGGCGCGGGGCCCGGGGACGGGCTAATGGGCCCGGCGCTAATGGGGACGGACGGCGTACGGCCTCCGGACCCCGCGCACAGGCCCGCGAAGTCACTCAGCGAGGGGGGGGGGGGAGGAGGGTCCGGTCCCCGTCACATTCGGGGCTCTAATTGTCAGAGACCGCACCCCCCCCCCCCCCAGCCGGAGCGCCTCGGCCATCTATCATAACTCGCCGGCCCCCGCTGGAATAACAGACAGGCGTAAGCGCCGCGTCCGTGAGCGCGGATCCAAAATGACCCCTCATTTTCACCACCCGTCCCGGAGAGGCCGCGGAAAAGGCGGTGGTGTAGCGCAGCGGTTAGGGGATTTGGGCTGGATAGGGTTCGGGTTTAGTTCCCAAAAGCAGGGTGCTATTTTCAGTGAAACATCCAGCTATATGTGCAAATAGTAGCATGCAATAAAAAGCGCTGTGCTAATTGCTCTGGAAAAGGGCTAAGCAAATAAATAATACAGTGAAGTACAGACCATCACCGTAGTTTTCTTCCCGACGTTATGCTGTGGTATTGTTGCCGACCAGCAGATGGCGATGCTGGGTCCCTGCCGTTAGCCAATGGGAGTGAGGTGGTCCAGTTCACCGCTTTCCTCCTCTGCCCTCCACAGGAAAATGGCAGCGGTAATTGTGTTTCTGCTGCCGCGCTCCTTATGTAAGTACCCACCTGGAGAGCACTCTCCGACAAGCACACGGCGCCGGAGAGGCCCGCGGCCGCGCTCTTTAACGCGCTGGAGCAATATTGACTGCGCGGGAGAAAAATCTACCCCCTGTGAACCGAAACGTGGGCCTAACAAGTTTATGGCTCCTCTAATTGAGCCGTTTTCGCACCGACGGCTGTTTTTTCCCCGGTTTAGGATGCCATTATCCCAGCCGGGGCTGCGGCTCAGCTGTAATTCAGCCCGCTGACCGCCCCCCCCCCCGCCCCCGCCCCCTCCCCCACCGGTGTCCGCCCGCAAAAAGGAGAGTTCAGCCGCGGGTCACGGGCTGACTCAGACACACCCGGGGCCTGAGACCAGAGAGGCTCTGCTAAAAACACAGCCCACAAACCATGACCACCTTTTTATGTACTTATTTATTTATTTTACCAGAGAGCGTGAATGAGCGTAAAACGAAGGAGACGAACGCGGCAGTCGCAACAGGAACGGCGTCGGAGCCGCGCGGAAGCCGGCTTCTCGCGGCGGCTCACGACGGCTCATGATTCCAGCTCCCCCGCTTCGGGGGGACAAAGAAAGAAAAAAAACACATTCACAGGAGTTCACTGACAGCCGTTATCAGAGGCCTGCATTAAACATGGCCCCTCATTTGTATAAATCTGCATGTGAACCGCACGGCAGGAGTATTTACCAGGGCCGCCAGAGCCCAGCAATCTTTCATTCATTAGAGTAATGTACTTTTTCTTTTTTTTTGCGGGGGAAGATTTTTTTTTTCCAGCCGAGGGTTCAAATTAGCCGGCCCTCTGCCTAATGCTGGTTCGGTATGCAGACGGGGGCCCCTTTATCGAAGCGGAGAGTAACAGGTGAAAAGGCTCTGGCGAAACGCAGCCTTCCTGACGAGCTATTAATTAGCGCTGAAGGAGGTGAGCGGCACGCTCGCTCGCGGGCTGAGTGTTCTTCATTAGCCACCGGAGGAGCGTGCCTCTTTAAGGGGGAGGCCGTTAGCGCTCTCCGGCTGTCTCTGGGGGGCGTCGTCTGAGGGGAGGGGAGGGGAGGGGAGGCGAGGGCGGGCCGGTGGCCGTCCCACGGGCGCCCTTTTGTGATGTTGTGTCACCAGAACCGGAGACATTTAGAGAGACCCGGTGACATTTACATCCAGGAGATGTTGGACATTTGTTCCGATGAAGGTCAGACGGCGCAGAAAAGTTAACATCTAGCATCTAGATTTTCCATGAAACAATATCCCACCATGCGCGCACAAGCCGTTTACTAAGCCTTTTTATTGTCCTGGGAATACGATTTTGTCCTATGACATATGAATGTATATTTGTAGGGGAACAACAAATAAAGGCAAACCATAAATGCTTTCTGCATCACTGATCACACTGTTCGTTTGTCACAATATAACTGTGCTGCTTCTATGCAGCAAACTGTGTGATATTTATGCGTACTCTAGGTGTCTTGCTGTAGATCAAACACGCATGCAGATTTTTAAACACTGCTTGTAATTCAATTAATATTGTGCCAAAGCACTCAGCTGTTAAAAACATTACCTTTGTTTTTATTATTCCCATTTTCTTTCTAAACTTGTGTCCCAGGCAATGTTAGGCTCATTAATTCCACTTCAAGATTTGAAATGAACCTGCACCTTAACACTTTAAGCCAAGTGGTTAGCACAGCCAGAAAGTGCCTCGGCACTTGTGAGCCAAGAGTATCTGCCAAAAACGGTTGCCAGAGGAGGATCTGCCCCCCACATAGTACAGATTAAAAAATAAAATCTGCCTTTTTCTCAGGAAAAAAAAAATGCATGGAAGTCCATGGTAGATAGTAGTCCATTTTGAAGGAAGAATTTCTAGGACAGGTGTTTGGGACACAACTCATGTAGGGATATTTTGAGAAAAATCCACTTTGGGGGAAGGAAACCGACAAATATGTGGCAGAACAGCTCCCAAAAACGGAGCGGAGATGAACTCACCAGCATTCCAGAGGCTTAACTTAAGCACAATGCAAATGGCTCTGTTTGCCTTTCATGCACACTCAGTCCTCACAAACCGAGCTCTGACTACTCCAACCCAGGGCCTAACACCTGTGAGCCTCCAGCCATTTCCTCAAAGCCAGACTCAGGTGGCATTCTGGAAAATAACATTGTAAACCGTACAGTCTACATCTTTTTTTCCTCATATATTTTTTCTCTATACTTCTGCCAAAGCGAGAAAGGGGGAAAAAAACTGACTTGCAATGCAAGGTTTATCTCCTACACCTTCTTCACACCGCGAGACGTATCTATGTTCGGCAAAAATGAGATTACAGGGAAATTAGACGGATGGCACTGGAGAATAAGCAGGACTTTTGCTTCTGATCATGTGTGCGCATGCCACTGACAGGCCCCCACAGAAGAGAAGAAGAAAGAACGAGGGAGAGGGAGGAAGAGAGGATTACCACTCCAAAAGCACTTTTCATTTTGCGTGCGTTCTTCCGGACTCATCTGCTGCGAACGCTTCATCTTTTTTATTTATTTTTCCACTTCCTGTCGTAACGCACTTCCAGCCGGAGACAAAAAGAGGGAGAGGCAAAACGACAGAGATTCAGTCGGTTCTATTTTCAGGCGGGGACAACTGCTTTTCCCCCGCTTGAATTAATCAAATCCAAAGGACAATGTCTTCAAACTCCTTTACATTCCCCTACAGGGATGCGTCTCACTTGACGCACGAACCCGCTTGCTTCACAGCATCCTAAAAATAATGTGCTTCTGGAAACAATGTGTTCTCACTATCTGAAGTAAAACACAAGTAACTCGCTCGCTCCTGGGAATAGATAATGTGATTAGACGCAACAAAAAAAATCCCTGCTTTCATAAACAACATTAGTCTGTCAGGGTTGGTAGTGGTTGGCAGGGCCAACCACATTTTCGCAAGCAGTCCCTTCACAGTCTGTTCATTAGGTTCATTAAATTAGTATTATGTAAAAAAAAAGAAGTAACAATGACACAAAGCTCACACTGACTCGCAATAGGCCATTTATTTCTGCATCGCAGGATTTCTGGCAGGTGCGTCCTCTTTACGATGGCATCACCACTACTGGTCTCATTTTGCCATGACGACGCAGGGTTCCGACTATGACGCAATATACTGAGGACCTGAGGTGAGGGGCCTCAAATTACATCCATGTTGATCTTTACAGGAACCATGACTAACCGGGGTGACGTTTCTGGTGGCGGATCCTCATGTGATAGTGTACTTGGGGTCAAGACTATTGCAAGGAAAAGTTTACGCCACAGCTTCTAATCTTACTTGTAAGCACATTTACAATGTCCTTAACTCAGTAAATACCTCATTTCCTCTAAATTCATATGAAGCCTTAAGCTCTTTTAGCATGGGGTAATTTGTATCCGAGCAGATCCTGCAATGTAATTTTTGCTCATTATGTGGGCAGCTGGGAAAGGTCTACCACAATACTACCATTGTACGTTGTTGTTAGCCAATAGCCACCCCTTTTCTTTGAGTAAAGCTTCTAAAAAGGAAAATAGACATTGGACAAGAGATTAGACACTTATTAATTAAACAATGGTATTCAGTGTTGTAGCTTATTGGTTTATAATGACAAAATTACCTGCCTGCCTATCCAGTTATCTGTAATGAATATTATTAATATATTGTACCATATAGAGAACAGGGATGTGATTGTTGGTGTGGTTCGGCATGGATAAAATTACAAAAAACTATCAAATCTCTCTTCAGGGAAGTCTCCATTTTCCCAACAAAGAGAAATTCACACCATTATTCAAGTGAGCAAAGTGCATTTACGGAGATGTCGATTCATGCGGGATTAGTGTGATGCAAAGTCATCTGAGTTTGACTGAAAAACATTAGGTAATATCAGCTGGAATTTCTGCTCTCCCAATCTGTAAAAAAATGACAGACACGGATGATTGGTGCTGGATTAGAATCCCAGGACGTCCTGGGGTGAAACTAGTCCCGTGTGAATCAGGCTTTAGTCGCAGTCAAAGCTTACATTTAATTACACTTAATACATTACTTTCAATGTTCCATTTAGTACCACAAATCGATGGCATGTTTTCCATCTACAGTGCATTGATCAACGTTTTATTCGCAAAATAAGTAAGACAAGCACCATTTGTATTTTTTTGCACTCTGGGGACGGAGGCTGGGTGATTTCTGCTAGATGATCAATTCTACATCCCCCCCCCCCCCCCAATCCCCACCCGCTCCCATATCTTCCCACAGGCTATCTCGCTCTCCCTTTCAGAGATAGTAATGTTTAATTGCAGTGTTTTGCAGAGAGAAGAAGGGGCAATTTCACAGAGGCTGGCACATGGTGTTCACATTGGACAGGTGTTTGTACTAGATGTACAGGACATGTTTGCCTCGCCAACGTCGCACCTCTTTTGCGCTTCTATCAGGTTTCAGTGAGCAGAGAATGGGGCGGGGGAGAGGGGAGGGGGGGTTGAACAGCAGTGGTCGCTTTCATTCACATGAATGTACCTACTCTTACGAACATCAAGGAAGAAAAAGGACTCCCTACTGCAAGTGGTACTAGTACTGCAAATGTCTTAAAATTGGCTAATGCATGCAGATTCTCTTTTTATATTGCCATATTTCAACTTGGCAAAAAATAAGACAGGAAAAACAAAGGTTGTGTATGTAGCGCAGATGTTTCTATTGGGAAATAATGATTTAGCATGACAGTTAACTACGGCACCGGTGCTGGCACCCCGACTTTTATAATTAGTGCCTCAGAACTTTTATGCTGGTGAATGAACAAACAAACAAACAAACAACTGAATGAATTTATTGTCCAGTCATGTTTAGCATGACCCATCCCAGAAGGGATTATTTGGAAACATACAAGCAGGTGAGTGAGGGGTCTTTATAACTTCTCATCTAAAAAAACACCATTTCATGTTGCAGGGCACCCGCAGCTACTCTGGGGCCCAGGCAATTCCGCAGCTCCACGTAGACTGAACCCATACAAACGTTCTGAACCGCACGGATGCCAAAGCACGGAGCCAGGAGAAAGCACATGGGCCTGGAAGCCAAAGGTTGTAGGTTCTGATTCCCTGGTCTGGCCGTGCCACTTTCCTGTACATTTCAGAATGGCACATAATTAGAGTTTTCATAAATACACAGCTGTACCAAAGACTAACATTAAGAGGCGTAGGACACATCCTCCTGAGACCGGGCAGAAAATTATAAGTATTAATAAGATTTTAGAACTTATAGCGTAAGTTTCAGCAAACTAGAATATATGGTATAAAGATTAAGTACAGACACGTATGTCCTCTAAAAGGGACAGAAATTCATTGTCAGTCCTTAGAATGGTATAAAGAAACATGAATAAATCTGTTAAGCATCACATAAGACAATAAAAGAAACAGATTAATAACAACAGGAGAAGAGATTTGTTGTCAGCCACTGATAAACAAATATGGTCAAAGTGCAGTACTACCCTTGTGTTTCCTGATGCTTTAACTCTGAATTCTGTTTGTATGAGTGCAGTACTATTTGCTTGATTGTGTTGTCTTAAATATAATGGAAGACACTGGTGGGTCAAAGAGTCCACCAGATGCAGCCCCACCCTAACCCCAAATCTACAAGTGCAGGCGGCAGTGGCAGTTGCCATGGAAACTCAGCAATGTATCACAACTCATATTTCGATTTAAAAAGGTAATGAGGGCAGACAATTCTGTGCTCAATCACTCACTGTCAGTGCCCGTTATCAGCAAATTTGTCTTAGTGTCAGCTAGTCACACTTCAGACCCCACTTCTAACTCTGCAAGTGAAATTCAAGAAAAACAACTCATTTATAAAAATAAAACATCATTCAAGACAGTGCTCACAACTAATAATAATCAACACACAGAATATTATCTTGAAGGACAAAAAATGTTACTACTCTGGTAATTCTTGAGGCAATAAGCAAGAACATGAAAACGGAGAGATGAGAAACTCTTGACCAAACGTTACAAATTCCCCACAAATCGATTCAACAAAGTCTTAACCAACGTAAGATTATAACGCTCTGTATGACTGTAATTGACATTTTAATGTTGTGCACTGGTAAAAGAAACAAGGTGATGTGAGGTATTAAAAATTGGCCACAACCCAGCCAATGAAAGACAAGTTATGAGTATCTCCTTGGGGACCTGACCACTGATGTCTTTAAGCATGGAATATCAAAATGCAAAATGACTGATTGAATTTTCCCTAAAATTTTTAATGTCATGAAGAAGAACTGCTGTTGCCCTTACTTTTCTGTTCACTTAGATTGGAGACCATCTCAAAATTCTGGCAAGACGCTACTCACCACTTTCCAGGGTTTAGAAACACCTTGTTTTAATTTGAAGCAACAAGTGGTTTTGAAATTCCACGTGCCGAGCTACTGCCCAGGGATTCGTAAACACCACAGAAACCGCACCCTGTCAGTATGCAACACACAATAAGAACGCTCATAAATCTGACATAAAGTACTGTACATAAAGGCCACACAAAGTACTGTACGTTCCGCATGAAAAGCCTGCCTGAAAGTACTGCAGGAATTCTTAACATTGTGAAGCAACAGGTAATATTCGACTGTACCTTCTGCCCTCAAACGACAACGCTGTCTCAACCCGGTTTTGTACTACGTGCCATTGTCTTGCGGTGTTGAGAAATGCAGCTTAAAAAAGATTTTATCAGCTGTCACATGTGGCAATCAAATGACTACAGTGAACTGACTGAACTGTGTAAGACTGCCTAACAATGCTTTAAAAGGAAACTGAGTTACCATCCATACGGCAAACAGATGTTTCTATAAAAATGTTGTGAAACAAATATAAAATGCTTGCAATAAAATGTAGACAATTTAACAAGTATCCAGCTACAGTCCACACTTGGGTATACATATGAAGACTACATATACCCTACAGCTACTGGCTTGAGAATAGGATATGAAAAATGACAAATAATTGACTGTGTTAGCTCCACCAAAAACACTAAATGACCAGAGATTTTAATTGTTGAGCTACATCACATTTCCCATGACAGTTGATGCTGGGATATATTTCAAACAGACACATTTAATTTGACACACACATACACACCCACCCACATAAATGTCACTTAGTTTCACAATTATAGTATATTATTTACACACATTATGTAGATGCGGGCATAAATATTACATTTACCAATAGTACATTTAAAAGATATATTTGAATATATTGTTTAATGTATTACATATTTTCATATTTCTTGAATTATTGAATACATAATTGAGTATAAGCATAATTACAAAATGACAAAATCATGCCTCACATAGCATAAATGTTACGTAAAAACTCTCTATGTTCCCTTTCATCGCTAGGAGAAACAGTGTGTGGCCATGTTCAGCCCAGGCCCAGCGCCACAAGAATGCATCACAGTCCTTTCTCCCAGCACGGCTGGGCGCCGGCGGCATTTCTGTGATTGGCCAAGACGCAGGAAAGAGCACATCAAAGCAGCCTCTGGTGTTCCGCCCCTTTCCCCGCTGAGCCTAGCGCAGCACGTCCACACCGGGAGCCCGCAGACAGCCGCAGGTGGCCGAGTAGCTCCCGCGGCCGCACCGGAGCGCCGCTTCCTGGCTGTTACATTTATACCCACTCTCCCCCACTCAACCCACTGCCGCAATTTACTGGTTTAAGAAAGCGACCATGCATTTTTAATTATGATGCAAAATAAGTAATGCTCTAACAATTACCTTGCCCCCTGAATGTATGCATTTCTCAGTGGTCAAACACCTCTCTGTTATTTAATGCAAGGGCGTGACTGCAGCTTTTTTAAACGACAGAATACAACATTAAATTCAAAACACAGCCACGACCAGAGGGAGAACCTCAGAGTCGGGACACACACTAAGGCTATCTGTCAAAGGGCTTCAGACTGAGACTGCACAACTCTGAGGCCCATCAGATTTTCTTAGCCAAGCTTGCCTGGAGAAACAATTAAATGCTCCAACAAATTGCATATGTCGTACAGGCAACATAAATACATAAATAAACAAATAAATAAATAACAGAAGACACTGAGAAGATCCAATAAGTTACCGCTAATTACCCAACTACATTTATGACCTGTCAGCATGCCTGATTTGCGACTGCATGCAGCTGTGAGTGCGGGAAAAAAAACCTATAGTGCACGATGTCTGTCATTAACATATAATGTAAAACAACTTGTTTAACGTACTTACAACATAAACGAGGGGATCGTTAAAGACAGACCACACCCATGTGCCGTGCCCGCCGGAGCAGTGCTCGCGTGTTTGGGGAGGGAATACGGTTTTGTCTTATTTGGGATGGCATTTCTTCCACACGTCTTGCACACTGGTGATCAACAGAATGTTTTCCACAGGAACTATAAAAAAATGTATTTTTGTGTTCTAATTTTATGTGGGGTTTTTTTCAATCTGTTGCACCAGTTGTATTGGTGTATTCGTGCACGTGTATTTTCTGGGTTTCTATTACTGCAGCATAGTTTCCGAGAGGAATTAAAAGTAGCGCCGACGCTGATGAGCGCTTTTACTAGTGCCCGGTAATTATGGGATATGTAAGAGCTTACAATGGAATGTCAGCAAGTAAAATGCGGAAAGATTTATATGAATTTTATTTATTTATTTATTCATTAATTTATACTCTTTTTTGAGGTTTAGCCATTATGCTGCAGCGTTTCCTTCAAAAATATGCATCAGTAAATACAGGAATGTCAGGGTTTCAAATGCTTTAAAAAAAAAAAATTGACTGTTTTGCCTCTGCTGGTGCTGCTACGCTAAGTGTATGATGACATGTCAGGTTTGTTTTTTAAAATTTTTTATTGTATTTAAAGTTTTTGGACACATTGTAAATAATATCACATTTGTGTGAATAAGGTCTCTTTGATTTTCACACTCCCACCTGAGAATTCACAGCTTGGACATGCTTTCACTGTGACACACACACACACACACACACACATATTACACAAGTACACTGTATAAACACGCATCCGCTTACTCAGTGCACAGTCAGAGATGCACTACACAGTAATGTGTAACAGGTCCGCTCTTTCTGGGAGCAGCGAGTTCTTTTAACGGTCTTCTTAGGAGACACCTCAGGCAGAGCGGACAGGGACTCACAGCCCTGAGAGCGCAGGCGGGGCTGCCAAGGACGCGGGCAGCCATTCTGAACATTAACCGAGGACGCTGGGCTGGGAGCGCAGCGATGTCACCGCACCGTGGAACCCAGGCGGGGTCGGTCACGGGGTTAACCGCTGGACCGCGTCCGACCGCACGCACCAAATTAAACCAGTGAGCATCTGGGGTCAGCCGCCACCCCCCTGACGATGTGCGGCATGTTTTTGCACTTGTCTCTCTCGTTCCCGCTCACCCCCTCTTCCTCCGTCTCTCTCTCTTTCATAGCATTCGCCACGCTTTATTCAAGCGTAAAGAGAAGCTGCGTTTCTTAAAGGGGCCGCTGGCCGCACATACCCACGGCGCCGGTTCCTTTACGGTCCTGGTTTACTGTCACGGTGGCCATGACCATTTTGGTGAAGGTAATTCTGTTAATCAATGTTCAGTAATTCATTTACAACACACTGCCCCTAAATAATTCAATTCAATTGGTAAGTGCTTGGTAAATACTGATTGGAAGGTAGGCTTGGTAGGCACTTGGTTGGAATGGCAGTAATGCACTGTCTGTGTGTGTGTGTGTGTGTGTGTGTGAGAGAGAGAGAGAGAGAGAGAGAGAGTGTGTACTTTTGTGCATGTGTGTGCCTGTGTGTATGGGGTTGGGGGCGCAGGTGTGCAAGGGGGATGTTAGGCTCAGGTGAGGCCCAGCTGCAGGTGTCACTCTTGGGCACAAAGCATGCTGGGAGTCCATCTGATTAAACACACAGAAATGGACTGTACAGGTGTGCTGTTCTGGCAGAAAATATATTACAATCATATTATAATACACAAGTAAAACACCAGGGAAGATGCATACACTTCACATCGATGGCTATTACTGATATAAATCTGCCTGTAATGCCATAGCCTGAATTTAACAGTATGTACAGCATATTCTATTGCTATCATTTTAAATCCTAAATAGTAAATAACAAAATAAGAATAAGTTATTACAATGTAATTTATTTGGTTAGCAGAAGTATTTTTGGAGTGACATTCTTCATTTTAAATATTTTCCATCTAGCTGGATATTTACCTAGCAAAGTACAGTGAGTTACAAAAAAATACAGTGACTTGCCCAAGGCTATACGGACAGTGCCTGACTGGGATTTGACCATGCAACCCTTTGGTGACATTCCTGGCTTCTCGGCCACTAGGCCACACTGTACACTGTTAAGAAAACCGCAATGAAAAAGCATTTAATCTCTCCAGACTGTTGCTTTAAGAAAATCGCATGCCTGTACTAATGAAAGGAAATAAGTCATTATTCCGGGATTAGAGGTCAGAACGCAGGCAGGCAGACACGAGGAGTCTGGACCGGAAGCTCTGCAAACAGTATTAAGCAAGCGGGTTGCTGTGCACATTGTGGCACGCTTCTGAACAGGACTGTACAGCGCTGCTCACAGTGAAAGAGGGCGTGTCAGACAATAAAGGGAGGATTATGAAAAAAAAAAAAGTACACCATGCTACATAAAATCTTCTTACCCAGGGCAAAACAATCTGTTCTGTCCCGCAGCATTCTAAAACAACAGAGAGAGAGAACCGCAGAGCTGATAAAAAGGGTTATTGGTCTGGCACGGATATCCTCACACAGAGGTCACATTACGCCATCTGAAGGGGGCGGGGGTGGGGGTGGGGGGGGCGTATCGTAATCTCAACGTGCCTTTCTCCAACCTCGCGGCTGTTTGGGTGGAGGCTCCCATGCGGGGGGGAGGGGTCGGTCGGGTGCATGTCTGGCAGTCTGGGCCCTGCCTCCCACCCCCCCCCCCCCCCTTTCCCAAAGAGGGGTGACTCAGTTCGGCTGCTCGGTTCAAGTCAGGACACGCTATCCAGCAGCTGGCTGACAAGCGCAGCCAGCGAGAGGCGTTATGCAACAGCGGGGAGGGCCTGTGGTGGGGGGAGAGGAGCTGAGGCCTCCACGCCTGGTCCGCGGGGAACCGCACCTCCCTCGGCCCAACACAAAAAGGCCGACTTCTGCGGCGGGCCGGACCACGTGGAACACCGCGCCGAGCCAAAGGGCGGGGTTTCCGCCCAATCACGGGGCAAGAGCCCAGCGCCTTGTGTTTAAACAACTTGACCTGCGACCGGAAGGCAGCGAGTTCATATCCCAGACGGGCATCTGCTGGCGGACCTCTGAGAAAAGCACTTAACCTGGGTCGCTCTAATACCGATCCAGCCGAACAAACGCGTAAGCTGTTAATTGCATACAGTACAGTCACTCCGGCTGAGGGCATCGCCTTGGTAACTAAACAATAACAATAGCAATGAATGGAACTTTTTAAGTCAGGCATGGCTCTTAGATAAGTTAGCCTGCTACTATGGTTTCATGTGTACGTTGAAAATGCAAATCACAGAAAAAAACTGAGCAAAAAAAAAAAAAACTTTGAGGTTACCTAGAACTGTTACAGTTTATCATAACACGGTAGCTCACTTTACACTTAATTAAGTTGTTCTGAAAGGCAGACAAATTACACAGCCACCCATCTTGATATTTGTCTGCAGTTTCACCTTACTGCTGAAAGAAAGCCCAAACACACCTGACAGCAGGGTGAGCCCATAAAAAAGCGTGGCAGGGGTTGGGTGCCAAAAGGCAGTACGGCATCTGTTGAATTAAACATGCGCGTGTGAGAACACTCTCCCTCCCTCCCTTATCAAGAGTAGGACCTGGCTGCCTTAACAAGTAGACAGACTGTCACAAAGGATTAATGAACTACCTTATATTCGAGTTAATAATAAATGGTCTGTTTACCCGTTTGGGGGGGGTTCCATTGATAAGAGCACTGAAGAACCTCACCTTTAAACGTGAAGAAAAGATCAGTTCTGGTTCAGCGGTGACCTGTGGGCTTCCCCGCTGCCAGCTTCCCTGTCCGTATTTAGGAAGGGAAGAGACTTCTTCTACTTACGAGGGAAATGCCAGCCTGCACACACTGCCTCCCTCAGACCCATTCTTTACAGCTAAGGGCCTGGGCCCAGCACTCCGCCAATGCAGCGATAACAGTCTCCACGCACATCAGGAGGGGGCGCACTCTCCCAGAATCAAGCGCCGCAGGCCCTGAGGACCAGAGGCTCTGACACGAGGGCGAGGTGGAGCCGGAAAACTGCTGATGCACGCAGAAAAAAGAAAGGAAAAACCGTGAGGCAGAAGAACAGGAAAAGGAAGTCAGAGGGGTGTTTCACTCTTTCACCCTCCTGGGGAGGAGGGGGAAGGGGGGGGGGCTGAGGTCCTCACCGGGGATTTGACTAATGAGCTGATCCTGAGCCCACTGGCGGCCGGCCCGACGTGGGGGAAGAGCTCCCCTGCACCAATTGGTTCCAAAGGGTTTAAGCTGAGCCAGTCGCTGCACGGCTGCTGTCTGTCCAGGAGATTAGAAGGTAATGAAGTAGACTGAACAAGTGATGTGGGGGGTGGGGCGGCAAACAGAAAATGTTGGTGTTTGCTGGGGGTCCTGTCAGTGCACGCAAATGGACCAAACAGGTCAACGCCCTAATGCGGTTACCGATGTAGCGTACAGGAAGTGCTACAATTGAGCTTCTTCACAGCATGTTTTAATAAAGTGAGGATTTTTCACGTGGCAAACTGACACCACACAGAGAACTGAAGACCCTCTCCCGTTGGCCGAATCCGAGGTCTCCAAGCAACGGAGCCGCGTTAGATAGCTGGCGGGAGCCGTACTCGGCTGCTCCTGGTGATGAGACCCAGGGCTTATCAACGCCGGTCCTTCTTGATTTTCAAATCGCTGATGACAGAGAAACGGCGGTTCCATTCAACCCGACTTCGCTGCTCGCAGCAGAGTTACTGCCCTGAAAGTGGATCCCCAAAATCAGCGCTCGAGCACCCATCAGGATGAGCGGCAGCAAGAACGTGCATCAAATTAAGCATTTTTTAAACCAGTCTGCAAATCACCTCAGAACAGACCCCAATCAAGAGCGACTTCAGATGCTTTAACTGGAAGAGGGTTGGAGCTCCTTTAAAATGCTCCACCATAACTACAGCGCCACAGCCTGGAGCCTCTGGCTCACTGCATGTTGTCTGCCCGGCGAGGCCGCTGTGCCCCAGGGTAGTTACGCGTGCGCAGGTTTGATGAAGGCTCACCCACAGCTACAGCCCCATGTACAGTCTGTGCTGTTGTGTTTATGAAGAAAGAGTTTCGCAAACGCCGTGCCTCACGTTCGCTCAGAACGCTGGCATTCGCCTCTGCTCGCGGACGTCGTCAGGTTCGAAACGCACAATCGCTCCATCAACGGAAGAGACATCCTCATTCGCGGAAGGACCCGTCGCTCAGCGAAATCTCACACGCACAACCTGACACTGTTGTCAGCGCGCTCTTTCACCGGGAAGTCAATGTAGACTACGGTTTTTTTTTTTTTTTGCCTGTCTGCCAAACCATTCACAAACACCCCCCCCCGCCACTTCTCAGGCGGAAAAGTCTCGCTCTTCCGAGTGTCAAGAAACGACGGAGCAGAGCTCGTCCGCGGCCGTACCCCGTCGGCTCCTGACACCTGGGAGACTGATTACGGGAGCGTGCAGCCGGCGCGCCGCTCGTCCTGGGAGCCGCAGAGACGCCGTTCCGCCGCGCGCCCTCTCCCCGCCCGCGTACGCCGCGCGCCCTCTCCTCGCCCGCGTACGAGTCCCCGCGGGGCCGCGGCTGACAGTGCAGCCATTTCCCGTAAGTGACTGTTGCTCTGAGCGTGTCTCTGGAGCCCGCGGCGGGCAGCGTGTGCAGGGCATCGGGACCCGATGGAGAGGGGGGGGTCAGAGCGGAATGGTATGCGCCTGGTCTGCTCGTTTGAGTGAGAGCGGAGACGCTGCTCTGTCTGGTCGCGTCATTGACAGGGACACAGAAAGAAGCTCCGGCACCTGCAATGAACATGACGAACCCCGGGGGGGGGGGACTGACAGTACAGCATGTTCATGGGTTCAGCCATCAGGTGACCGAACCCTGTTCTCCGCATTCTGGAGCTCATTCCTGAAAACCCGTTCCCTCCCATCTCTGAACATTTTTACTGAGCAAACCGTACCGCCAACAGCTAGCTAATACTCAACGGTCTGTCTGGTGTTAATCATTAAGACAGCCATCTCCTACCAGATAATAAGGAGCTCATATATGTCTGGAGGTACGCATTTGGCTTCCCCCTCTCTCTCTCTCTTTCTCTCTCTCTCTCTGCATGCAGTTCTGCACAGATTTAGCCCTTGGTTAGGAGGGACCAAAATGTCTGGCATTTCCTATATCTGCATACCACCTTACTGTATTTACAAGAGTCTAAAGCTGCACTTAATTGATTGGATTAGTAACTAAGTGCGCGGGAATCTGAACCACGCATCTCAGCTCAAAGGAGGGAACTGCAACAGCAACCAGGGACGGCATCGGAACCCATTCAACAGCATTAGATTTTTTTTGAACAAATTTGTGGTCAGCGGATAATGGGGCAAACATAAAGACTTCACGTCTGCTTTTTGCGTTACATCAGCTATAACTGCCCCGACCGATCGATACAGCCTAAGCAAAGAGACGCGGCACAAAACGACCACCTGAGGCACAGCTGTGTCCACATTCAATTTCCTCAGAAAACATCTGGCCACCGAAGAGAACATTTCCTTAATAGAGCGTCTAACCGAGAATCAAACAATGAAGGATCAGGGAAATCTTATTTTTTTCCTGATCAATAACAATTTTGCCATTCTGTGAGAAGCACGTGTGTGGGGAACAAGACTGAATGATCCACCCGGTACCAGCACCCGGTTCATAAAGATGGCGAAATGAAAAAAGTGCGAGAAAGGGGTTCTTTATTTTGCCTTTTTCACATTACGCCGTACAGTTTTTAGTTATTAAGCGGCTTTTGTTGATGAAAGTTTTTTTAGGGAACAAAGGCCTCCCTGGGTACTAATGCTAGTGTGGAGATGGAAGGAACGGGTTGCCGGCTGGGCAAAATGGCAACAATTTATGCTATTACCGCCGCTTCTTTTCTCCCCGCTGCCGCTGCGGCTCACAAAATGTCATTTTCATTGCAGAAAAATGTACTGCAATTGCTTTTTTTGGGGGGGTTTTTCAGAGTCCACTTACGGTAAAGTGTACTTCACTAAAATGACCTGAAGCTCGCTGCAGCCTGCGAGACCGAAGCGAGGGAAGAATAATGTTTCTGGCCTTTCCTCCTACTTTTAACGGCCCGCGCGCCATTAAGAGAACTTACGCTGCCGACGCTGTTCGGCAGAACCGCAGCGGGGAGACTGGGGGGGGGGGGGGGGGGAATAGATTTAAGCAGGCTTCCATTTACTCTCTTTGCTTTTCTCATTAGGAGCACACAGGCTGTTTTATCTCAGTACACAGCACAATGCACACCTCCCTTCTTTTGCCCATACCCTTTCTGAAAGTCTGTGTGGCACATGACTAACCGGGCTCTGGTGGACAGGCACTTGAACTGTAGACCTAATATATAATAAAGCATATACACACTGAAAATGTGAGCAACGTGCACATTTCAATATTCCCTGATAATGCAGTCATGCATAACACCACAGAAACAATGTACGGTACGATGTAAAAAGATTACGATATACTTTTGGGCAATGGCCACTGCTCAGTTGGGTTCAAATTTGGCCGGGGTGCGCAAGGGTGCAGGAACCATGACGGGATTGACCCATGGCCAAAAGCTCTCTTCTGGGACCTCAGTTCCTTCTGCTTATTTCTGGTATACATGGTAAAAGGGCTTCTGTACTAACATGCACGCGTTCGCAATGAAACAGCCAGTATAAATCTTGGGATTCATAAATAAAAATGTTAATTCAGTCTCATTTTAACTGTTTAGGTAAGAGTCGCATTGAGCCCCTTGGAGAGCAGACTTCACCCCTCTAATAGGCACGTCACCATTCCCAAACTGACCTTGGATCAGCCCGGCTACCAATATCACCTGTAGCTTCTGGTCCCCAAAGTACAGTCTGAGAAAAGTGAGAGGACCGTCTTGATTTTTCTTTGTTGTTTTTTTGTTTTGTTTTTCTCCCCTGTGTGTTTGTCCTCGCCCTTAACAATGGGGTCCTCAGCAGAGCGGGAAGCCGCGGCTGCCTGAGCTTGAAATATGAGCCGCGCGTAAGGAAGCGCGCCGCGACGAACCAATTAACCTTTTTCTTTTTCCACTGTCTCGCGCCCGACGCCGGGAGAAGCGGCGAGGCGGAGAGGCGGGGACGGGACGCCGAGGCGGGGGAGAAGACTTCAAAGGCGGCCGCACCGGAGGCGGCGCTCTCTCTTTGAAGGCCGGGGGCACGAGCCCGTCTGCCAGCTCTCTCTGGGCGAAGACATGGCGCGGGCCCTCGCCCCCTCCGCTCCGCGGGCAAACCGCAAACTTTCAAAGGGTCTAGCGGGGCAGCGGCTGGAGGATGGGGGTTGGGGGGGCAAAAACCGAGGGCAGGAGGGTCCGACGCAGCCAGCAGAGCCCCGCACTAGAAACCGGCTCCCCGAGCCGCACGGAACTAAACTAAAGTCAGTGATGTGAGCGAGAAAGGGATGTTTTGAAAACAGGAAGTAGCATCTCTACCTCACACACGCAGAGCTACAGAGCTAGCGGCTGTGTGTTTGTCTTCAGTACGCCGCAGGAGAGAGGTGGAATGCATCGGCTGTTGCAGCAGCTACAGTGGAGATAGACGTCTTTGAGGTCGTTGGGGGGGGTTGGGGGGGTGCAGACAGGGTGCAGGAGGAGCACAAGCAGAGGGGAGAAGTAATCTGACATGAGTTCTGCTGCTGTCCCTCTTCTGCTTCTCTGACCTGTACTCATCGCTTCATTCAATTAAAGCTCGCTTTGATTTTTTTTCCCCCCACACAAAATATTAATTACATTAATTATAGTTCACACTTCCCCAGTTAATTGTTCAGCAGTAGCAGATTTCACAAGACCCCAGCTGAGGCCAGGGAAATCAACACTGAGTGTGTGCGTATGTGTGCAGGGGGGAGAGGTGTGTGTGTGTGTGTGTGTGTTTGGGGAAGGGGTGTGTGCGTATGTGCGTCGGGGGAAGGGGGTGTGTGTGTGTATTTCCATATGTGTGTAGGGGGAAGGGGTGTGTGTGCGTGGGCGTACGTGTGTAGGGGGAAGGGAATTATTATTAGTATTATTATTATTACTGTTTCTATTTGTTCATTGCTGGAGACAGAAACAGAAATTTGTGTGCGAGTGTGCATGCATGTGTGTGCATGCATGTGTGTATGTGTGAGTGTGTGCGCATGTGAGCTTGAGTGTGCAAGCTTGCGTGTGTGTGTGTGTGCACATGCGAGCTTGTGAGTGTGCGAGCTTGCGTGTGTGTGTGCTCACGTGAGCTTGTGAGTGTGCGAGCTTGCGTGTGTGTGTGTGTGTGTGTGTGTGTGTGTGTGTGTGGCACGTATTAAATGGTTTATTAACAGTACAATTATCAGGTTAAGTGGAAGAAATAAAAAAGCCATGAGCTGGCAATTTGCTTGCTTTGTAATCTCTCATCCCTGGAATCTATGTAACCAATGTAGAGTCCCAGGCTTGCAATAATGCAATGCTATTTGCCTCTATCTCTCCAATTAAATGGACAATTATGCAAATGTAGCATTTACTGAGTCAGCGAGTGGGCAGCACCCCTGTCTCCCACGGTGCAGGGAGAGCGGGCGGACAGTGGATCACTCGCTCGCTACCTCCCTCTCTTCCTCTCTCCCCCCCACTACTACCCCACCTCCCTCTCTTCCTATCACCCCCCCACTACTACCCTATCTCTCTCACGCTATCTCTCTCCCCAGATCTCTACTGCTATCTCTCTCTCTCACTCTCTGTCTGCTCAGACACTAACTGACTTTAATCATCGCAAACAAATCGCCTACAGGCAGGGTGTCAATGGCTGCCACAGAGAAATAAACTCCCGCTGCCAACAAGGTCCACACCTCAAAGTGCATTTCACTGTCACAAACTGCCAAAGACTTTGGTGTGTGCTTTTAGTTTTGACAGAGACATTTAGTTTAAGCTTGTGATAAGTGTCACACCGTGAGACAGCACTGTTTTGGGACAGACTAGTAGTGTGTTTTTTTTTTTTGTAGTTGGTTCTTGAATTCACAATTGAAAAATTGACAAGCCTGCTCTGATATACAGAGGATAAGTGTAAAAGAACTGCTGTTGAATCTGATCAGTACCACCTCAAATGGATCCATATGCAAACCGCTATAAAAATTCATAGGACTCTACGAATGCAGAGAATCAATGGGTTTGGGAAGAAAAGTCTTTTGAAATCCAGAACAGCGAGATGTTTGGGGGACTTTATCCTACTGGCGTCTCCAACCCAGCGGACTCGGAAAAGAATAAGCTCCCCACCTCAGGGTTCAATATCTGCACCGGCTGGGCCACATCTTCTGTTATCAACTAAGATATCATTGAGAGAGAGCGAGGGAAAGGGGGAGAAAGACAGAGAGAGGGAGATATGCTTGTGTGCTTTGGCAATATTCAGCTATGTATTTCCTGCCAACAAAGCAATCTGAATGGAACAGAATTGAGGGAGAGAGAAACATAAGGGAGAGGGAAAGAAGATAGTGAAACGGAAAGGGAAAGAGAGGAAGGGAGAGATTGAATAGAGAGGGAAGAGAAGAAAGGGAAAGGAAGAGACAGATTGAGAGAGAGAGAGAGGGAGAGAAGGAGAGAGAAAGCCGAGGACTCGTGCTGGCAGCAGCTCAGGAGGCTGGGGGATTTAAACAGGCTCTGCAGTGGAACATCAAAAAGCTCCACTGAAACATTCATTAGGCGTCTCACGCGGAGGCCAGGCCGAGCCTCTAATCCGACAGGAGGGCGTCTGTTCCAGGGCGGCACGCCTGAGGGGCGGGGCCTCGGGTCGGCCCGGAGAGCAGCTCTGAGCTCCGCCGCGACAGCAGCCCCGAACAACCCCCGTGCCCCTGACCCCCACCCCCACCAGAGAACATCTGGCCACAGACTGATGCCTGCCCAGGCCCCTCAAACTGTGTCTCTGCCTCTCCCATGATGCCGAGGGGCCGAGCGGCTCCCTGGCATGAAGCTTTGGGAGGGCTGGACTGAGATTTGGCAGAGCTTTAATCTACCCGAAGATGCCGTGCCTTACGTTGGCCCCTCACGTTGTACATTTAGCAGGATTAGCATCAAACGCTTCTTCTGTGCGATCGCTTCTGTGTTAACAAGCATCGGCTCGTGTGTTATTATTCAAAATAAAGTAGAAAGTAACTGATGTCACGGTGAGCCCTTCTCGGGGTCACATTACATTTTTCTGGCCAATGGGGTACTAGAACAGGGCCATGCAGTCAGTCCCTTTTACCAGGGCAACTGAAAGAGTCTGGGGACACACTAAGGCCCAATATTACAGCGCAATTTGTAAATGTATTTTTTATAATCTAATTTATGCAGAAGCGCATGGAATGTTGGTGTGTACAGTGAGTGCGCTGGTGACTCTTCCTACCTCTGCTCAAGCAACCCTGATGTGATCACCTTGGTTACACAGCGGGCGGTGTAGCTACTGCACTGCTCTAATGCACACTCACTGACTCAGTGACATATTACTATTTATTTAGCTGATAGCTAATTGAAATAGGTCCGTTATGCAATCCCTGCAATCAACTCTGACAGTCAACAGCACTACTTTAGTGATTTGTGGGACTCCCCCCAGCAGAAACAAATTATACTTAAATTATTAATGCTTAGCAATAGTAAAAAAAAAACTCAGTTTAAAATAAGTTAAGCTGCATACAGCCTACCTATTTTACATGACTTTTATGTAATTAATGCAACTGTTGCACTGTGTAGCCTAATGTACTTCACTCTTAATTGTTATTTTAATTAATTAAAGATTTTGTCAAATCTTCCTCCTAAACCAGACCATCAGTTAAAGACATTTAAAGAGGTAATTACTGTGTTTACTAGGGAACTGGACAAAACTGTAGGGTCAAACCTCAGATAAGGTACTACAGCTGTGCATTCAGTGAAATGCGAGAAATCTGAGTCACCCTTTGATAACAGAACCTGCAAAGCAAAAATACACCGCAGTAACAATGCGGTGACTCTCCTGCAGGGAAGGAGAAGTCCACACTTCCCCACATCTAGGATCCCATTGATTCTCATTAATGGCACTTACCTTCAGACTGAATAAATGTGTCAGGACGTGTGTCATTACTGTATGACTCCAGCAGTCACCACAGATATCACTGTCAACTCTCAGGCACGGCCAGGCAGTATTTCCCACTGCCGACTCCGAGTGTGTTATCATCACCTGATTTCGACATCAGTCATAATCCTCTCCCGACTAAAAACAAAAGCGTGACCTCTGTCATTCTGCCAAGTCCTGTGTGTGTGTGTGTGTGTGTGTGTGTGTGTGAGGAAGAGTAATTGTGATACTGTAGCATTTATCTGTGTGGGTGTGAAATTAAACAGTAGTTGGTGTGTGCGCGTGTTTGCATGTGTCTGCTGAATCAATCCCTTCTGTTTAATTTTTTCTGTGTGTGTGTGTGTGCGTGTGTGTGCGTGTGTGTGTGAGAGTTCCCTCCAAGGTGAGGCAGGACGTGACCGCAGAGTCATTTAAAGTGACTTTGAACTGGAGCGGCGTTCCGCGGCTATCAGAGACTCACACACAGAGAGCTCGGCTACTCTAAGAGCCCGATGCCAGCGCCCGGCTTCTGCAGGCAATTTATGACACCAATTACACAGTATTTTAAAGTCTTTAATTGAAGCCCTTCAGCACGAATATGTTCTGTAGCGGGATTTCGATACAGAAACGAAGGAAATATGTTAAACGAGAGTGTGGAGTGCACTTATAAACGGATTGGCAATATTAATAGCATCACTGCATGTGCAGACCCTTGGCTTTCAATTTGCAGCTTAGCAAACTGCCACATGTTTATTTATTTATTTTTATTTATTTGCGGTGGCCGATTTCAATATTAATGGTACACACTGAATTTAACTCATGCCCTGCTAGGTAAAAAGTAATGATCACAAGCAAGAAATTCGGAAGATATGGAAAACACATCCGGATAAAGAAAAAACATCAGCACTTCACAGCAATAAAATACTGTTAAATCACAGGTATTAAGATCTTAAAATTTTTGGGGGTGAAGTTGTAAAAGATTTCTTGCTGAACAAGTGATAATGCCTCTCAAACCAGCTTAGGTAAGCTATGCGAATTTCTTCCACAGCAATCCACCGGCAAGAACAGATACGGAAAAATTCAAGGTGCCTTGGGTAAGTAGTACATTGCAAAAATAAATAATACGGTTTACTTAAAAGCCAAACATTGTTCCAGTCACTTTCTGACACCGAGTTTGACATTTTAATTTGCATTTTCTTAAGCACTTAAGAAATTTCTCCATCCCCCACTAGCTCAGTATAATTGTAGTTCAGTAAATAACTCCCATTGTTTGAAGGAGCAACACAACAATTTAAAGGTTAAATACACCAAAGTATTATTTTCCTGAAGATGTCAGCTGTATCTGAATTTCAAAGCCTCTAAAGTTTGAAAGTAAATCCTACTTCTCCCCGCCATTTCCACAGTTTGAAATTAATACAAGAATATAATAAACAAACAAACAAATAAATAAATTAACAAATAAATAAAGAAATAAATAAATCTCTCATTAGACCCACCATGTTCTGCAACATGAATTATGCAGCATTCAGAACACTGGCCAAAGTCTGGGCATTAAAAACTGTGTTTGATCTTGTTGACAGTTTTTTTTATAAATGAAGTTTCCAGCACAATCTTTTTCCAGATTTATTTTGTGGCACTTAAGTCAGTATTTTCCCCAAACACATACACCAGGGTCCTGCAAGGAGTCCCTGCTATTTGCTGGGTATAAATATGGGGGCTTTTGAAGAAATACCCAAAAGACTATTAGAGCCACAACACTTGCAACCGATTCATCCACTAATGAGAATCCGGCCCTAATCTTTGGCATCAGAAATATTTTGCTATAAATATTCCACAGCCTGCTGGCATCGAACCTGAGAGCCTCCTCCAGCATGCTAGTTCTTCTTGCTGGAGACAAAATTTCTCTAATATGGAGGGTCAAGCCATGTCTCTGTTAGAACGTTCAGATGGCTTGAAGTAATCCAATGGATGGCATGATTGTACATCACGGTGAACATTTCAGAGAATGAGACATATTTCTGAGAGAGAGACATATTTCACAGAGAGAGTCATTTCAGAGGATGACATATTTCACAGAGAGAGACACAGTTCAGAGAATTAGAAATATTTCAGAGAGTGAGACATATTTCAGAGAATGAGACATTTCAGAGATTGAGACACATTTCAGAGATTGAGACACATTTCAGAGAATGAGACATATTTCAGAGAATGAGACATATTTCAAAGAGTGAGATGTGTTTATGAAAGTAAGACATTTCAGACATCATCTGAGGGAGTGAGGCCTGTGAGTGAGGCATGTGGGCGACTGATGTTCACGTTTGAGAAAGTGAACCATGTTTCAGAGACGGAAAAGCCTGTCAAAGAATTAAAAATGTCTGCGTGAATAAGAGGTGTTTTGAGAAAAAAGAAAGTTATGACAGTGAGAAACATTTGAGAGAATATTTAAGATGAGACATGTTTGAAGTAATAAGACTCATTTGAAAGAAGGGAATATGCTTGAGCGAGTGAGACGAGTTTGTGAATGAGAAATCTTTTCTGAACAATAGAGCCATCGGAGAGTGACACATTTAGAGAGAACACACAATAGAGACACATTTGAGCATGAGGCTCGCTCGAGCAAAATGTGTTTGAAAGAACGCCCGGCATAATTTAACAAAAGGCAAGCGGTTAAGTTGATTCTGTCCAAATGAAAACGACTCCTCTGCCCTTTGCGTAAAAGACATTTCGCTGTATGAGTTCTCGAAATGTGCCGGTCGGTGTAACCGTGACAGCCAGGCGCACCTGCCCTCTAACTCATAAACAAACAGCCTGCGTGTGTACTGAATCTATCGGCTTCCAAAACGTACGGCAGGAAGGACACGCGTGTTCCTGCCCCTGCACTATCGAGTGCTTCTCGCTGACAAGAGCGTCAAACAGTCAATCCAATATTCCATTAGTGTAAAAGGGTAAGTAGGCCTTTGCCAACTGATTTTTGTCCGTGTTTACAGTGGCAAAACAAACACGGTGACCGGAGAGATGGACAGAACAAAATGATAAAGCCCAAGGTGGGCAGACGAGAGCAGATGGACCTATTGGGGGAGGGGGATGCATAGAGGGGGGCGGGGGAAGGGGGCAGGGGGACTGGGGGGGACAGAGGAGAGGTCAAGGGGTGACTGAGAAGGACGTATAAACAGCTGTGACCTTTCATTTCAGTGGACATCCTACAATTTTCTATAGCTTGAAGCCTCAAATGTCATCAAAAACTCAGCATAAAAAAAATCTAAGAAAGTTGTCAAGAGGTGCTTATTAATTTATAAGAAAACATATACCATAATTAAAAATATTCACTGATCAGCACCTATTGACAGTGCACACTGCCATTTCAAGCAATCATCAACAGTGAGGAAAACAACGAAGGAGAGAAAAGAAAACTTGCGGGGTCATAAAGTTGAGAATTAGTGGAGGGCAGAGTGGCCTACTTGAGTCTTTGGCCATCGTCCCCTCCAGTGTTTCAGTTTTAATTTCCCATCAGCAGCGATATCATGAAGAATGGTCCCCTGAAGAAAGGTACGCTTAACATTGCCCATTGCTAAAAATACTGAACATAAGATGTTCTGAGAGTGAGCCTCGTTCTCCCGAGTCATTAGCGCAGGTGCTGCTCGCTGACGTCCGTTCCCCTGACCACAGAGGCGCTGGTGAGATGGCATGTTAAACCATTCCGCCTTCTCAAAGTCATTCTAAAGGGAGTCGACCTGCGGGAGAACACTTGGTCGAACTAAGACAAGGAAGTCCTTCTTCAGACTTTACATCAGGCTCCACTTATAGCCAACTTGGCCCAAGTTTCCTCACATCGGGTGCTTTTTCCATGTTGCGCCTTCACTCACTGGTCTGGGAATGTTGTTATCCAGGTCTGGCATGGTTGCTCACAAAACTGATGGATGCATTAATATTCTCTTTCACTGTAACTCAGATTAGAGTATCTGCTAAATAAATTAAATGTAAAGGTAACATAACACTAGTAATATCTTGTTTCCTACTATAAAACACTGAATTACAGACAAATTGTTCCAATTGTTATGTTAAAGCAAGGGGATTCTGAAGGCATTTTCAAATTTAGCATAAAAACATACCTGAATTTGTGAGGTGGTGGCACCTCTCTCTCTGATTTCTGCGAGTTAATTGACCCTGACGAGGGGCAGGTGTATGAATACTATGGTGAGGTGATAGCACCTCACAGGTATTTGTCTGAGCTAATTGTCCCTGATGAGGGTCAGGTGTAGGAGGCCTATATGTAGCCCCTGATTTCTGGGGTTCAGCGCAGACTCATTGTTTGTCAGACTCTTAGTGTGTAGGGGTGTGAGAATCGGCAGAAGTTACCGTGTTGATCCTATCTGCCTGATTTGATCATCGTTTAGTTTCTTCTCGAGTTGGTTATCTCTCTGCGCTGTGGAGGACATTTTGCCCTCGTCTCTTTAGTTTTCTTTTTGTTTTTTACCCGCCGGGCTGCGAACATACTTTTTCTTTTGTAAGTGACCCCACTCTGTTTTTCTAGTGGGGGTTTTCTTTTTGGGCAGCTACGCTGCGGCGGTGTTTAATTCTCTTTAGTTCTGAGCCCGTGACGAAGTTTCAGTGAGTGAGAGAGCGATTACTTGCCTTTATTATTGGTTTTCCCTCCTTTGCTACGCTCAGCGATTTGGTGGTTATCCCTCAGGGTTAACTTTTAGATCCCCTCGGTCCGCAATTGCGTCCCACCCTCCACAACCGTGACAGAATTAGGTGTCAAAAATACTGACACTCATGTATTGAACAAGAACATGATTTACTAATACAATTAATTATTACCATTAACAGTTAATTCCATTTATTAATTGACAAATCCCAATAGAATATATATATATATTTATTTTATTTTATTTAAAAAAAATTTTTTTAAATTCATTTCAGAGATTAATTTTTTAATTTAATTCAGAGACAATTCCTAATTACAATTTAATCTACATGGTGTATGTAACAACTTCACAGCACATCACCGATACATTATATTTCAGTCACTGTGGTTCTCTCTATCGTATCACTATTGACAATGATGACATTAGCATTATAACATGACATTACATACATTTCATCACAAACTCATTCTGGCTGATAGCAGCTCATAGCTAGTGAACAGAGGTTCAACCGAACAATTCGGTGGTTATTCACTGACAACCAGCTCTGCCTCAGACTGCATTTGCATGCATAACTGAACTAGTCAAACAGCCACACCCCACAGTAAAGCAGTTTTTATCTATTTAAGCAAGGAACTCATGAAATGAAGAAATTCTGTGCGAGAAACTTGAAATTCAGGAGGAGATAAAATAAATTCTACATAAAATTCTGAATTTCAGATGTAATAACAGCCGATATGAAAGCGTTTCTCAGGCAAAGACCCGGCACAGGGAGGCAGATACAGAGGGGGCTTTTTCCTTTTATTCCGGATGCCAGATCATCCAGCGAGTGCTTAAAATGCACCTGCAGGGAGGAAGGTGGGGGATCTATGAGATGACAAAACCCACAGAAAGTATTTGGTTGGATGTGCTAAGCATTTAAACAATCAGGCCTCCATAGGGCTGCACAATCGGTTACACTGTCAGTGCAGTTCCTCCTGTAGTGCACACTTCCCCCGGTGTCCATTTTCAAACAGGCTAGTTAACGACTTCTACACACATCCAGTGGCACAGACATGTTGGAGACCTGTGAGACAAAGACCACGCTCAGTCCTCAGCGCCTGCTATCGCCATCAGACAAGTTGCGAGAGAAAAACACAAGACGAACGCCATCGCGGACTGATGCTCGATTCATGTTTTTCTTGTAACTCAGTAAAAGACACCGCACACTGGCCTCAGCTGATCTCAGAACCTATGCACATGCCAATAAATCACCTTTTTTTTTGTTAAAAACAGCCTCAAGCCCATAAGTGAAAATACGTGAAAAAGTGAACAGTGACTTTCACAGCCACTGACCCGTACGCTGATCCTAGTCGCAGGAGACAAGAGGCATTAGCCGCGCTTCGTAAACCGAACAGACATCATTTAGTGTAAGGGATCTTCTGATCTTATCACTGCCCAAGAATTCTCACCGCCAAAGAGGCTGAGGTTTACTACACAACACAGGACCCCTCAGCTAAACACAACCAATTAAAGCACGGTGCCAACAGACCATTTTATCGAAGGGCGCGTATTAAGAAAACAACATTTTTTTCTCTGCCAGACAGAGCCAGCATGCTCTTTGTCACTCAGATACGCTCAAACTCCTTGCATTCTCCCAGCGCATGCATGATAAACAGCCTTGTACTCGTATCCATTTTTTTTTTTTGGCAGAGAAGCGCGAAAGTTAGCGGCTATAAAAATGATGTATGTGACAACGGTATTTCATCATAACCCCGCTTGGGCTCCCAGAGAACCGCCCCTCTGGGGACCCTCTGCGACTTCCGTTATCTGCCTTGATAGAGTCGTCTTGCATGATTTGCTAACTAGTAAATCATGTAGTTAGGACCGTGAGGAGCGCGCTTGAGGGGCGGCTCGTAAGAGCCTCTCCAAAAAAACAGCTATCGGGGGTTGTTTATTAGCGCTTCGCGCGTTATTCAGAAAGCGCGGCGTTAGCCGGCGTTAGCGCACCGGCTCGCCCGCACCCGACAGACTTTAATCGGCACGAATTGAAACCATAAATCATCTAAACTAGACAGGTTCCACGCCGGGTCCAAGAACTGCGGGGGATACTGACCGGCCCCTCGGGACCTGAACTTGGAGTGGAGCCAGATCCTGCCCAGATCCCCCGTAACCTCCGGGACTGGAGAAATCCGTCTTCATTTAAGCCGATGTTTCAGAAAGATTTGAGGAAACCCTCCGAAAGCAGCGATAATTAATTTGCTCACAACTTCGGCTCTAGGCTATGTTTTTGACAGTACCAAATTTAGACATTACTAATAACAACAGAACACAGCGGTTGTACATTATAAGCAAAGCCTCAAGAGAATATAGTGAAAATAACATTATTTCTTACTACTTCATCCAATTTAGCATGTTTGAATGAAAATGGCAGTAGACTCCCCCAGTTTAATGATGCCCAAATTGTGAGACATCATTGGTTACATTGTGGAGATGTAATCTAAATAATTCTACTCAAGACCTCAGGGTTACTTCATATTTAATAAAGGAAATTAAGAACCAAAAATATATGTTGGAAATATTCATATTTCTGAAAATTTTTAATTAATCCAATGCTGTATATTTATGCCAAACAAAGATAAAAAGGCCACAAGCATATAAACATCTTTCATATCACGTCCAATGTTTATATGACACACAACTGTCCCTACCATATGTACAACAGAAATCCAAAAGGGACTTGGGTTAGGCACAAATTGCAAAACGATTTCAGACAGAAATTTGACATACTTTTTCCAGAGAAGTTAGCACGCACTGAAAACTTTACCCGCCAGCTTTGAGGCTGGTTAACACAAAATGGTGCCAAAGTGACCTCGTCACCATTAGCCTACATGCTAAAGCAGCTGTCCTCTTTCTCACTGGTCACATTGGCCCCTGGTCCTCCGTAGGAAATAACTCTGACCGACCGCTGGCCAGAGAACGTTGGCACCATAGAATTCTTTGAACCTCCATCTGCCCCAACTCGGATCGAGGCCGCTTCTTATTTTAGCCTGTCTGTTCGCGCCCGTGTCCGCAAAGACCTCCCTCCCTTTTCCCCTCCGGTCCCTTCGGCAGCTATGCGGGACCGTAGGCCGCTGCCCACTTCTACACTCCGCAAAGTACACTTCTGTCCTCTCTGACACACACTTCGCTGGGAACGGATGGCCACTCTAAATGGTCGAGGGCAAAGCTTTCTCCTCAGGCACTATCACGCTTCACAGATTTAGAGGGGATCCTTCGCAGGTCTGCGTAGGGGAAACATTCAATCGTGAGGATCACATCATAACGAGCCAAGGGGTTAAAGGATATTAATTATGCAACAGCCTTAACAGCCCTACGCTCGTCCAACTCCAACATCTTCCATTAAGAACGGCACGTTTAGCCAAATGCGCAGTGAGATTGGAGCGGATTATTTATCAGAAGCTGAAACCTGAGCAATGTCAGCCACACAGAAGGTGACAAATTAGGGGCCCGAGGCTGGACCGTTGCAAATCCTGCTAAATCTGTGTGACATTAGACGAGAGACATGGCATAATGAATGCCACCAGGAACCAACAAGGTCACACATTTCTTAGCCACACTGGGCTAAAATCATTTTTAAAAGGGTTTTACCGGACATACCAAGTATTGGAAAATGGACCTTGAAAGGGTGTAGTTGGTATGTCCAACCATACACAGTACCTTGGTTTCATTAAAATGTTTAATTAAGTTTTTAGAACTTCAATAATTTCTAGTGAAATTTTCAGAACTTCACAGTCTTGCTGAAGAGATATTTAAATAATTATTTTGAAAACTTTTACTTTTCAAAATCTTTTTTTAACACTAGGTGACTCACAGGAAGTGACACCATAATGCTAAACTACTGTATGCCCCTAGCCCCAGAAGGAATAATTTTCATTCTAAAGAACCTTTGGTTCTGTATCAAACAGTGCAAGAAAATTCCCAATGTCCACCACAATTACAGATGCGTCAACATGGAACAAAAAGCATTAAAATAATACTTTAAGTTACACCTATCATACCTCCACTGGGGTTTTTTCATTTATTTTTACTGCATGCAATTCCACTCTTTAGTCAAAAAATGGGCGACACACAGGATATAAATATGCATTTCTCAGAATGGCAGCAGGGATTTATTAGAGAGGAACACTCAAACGAGACCCTCAGGGACTGGAGTTCGCCACATCACGTCTGAAGACACGAGAGCCCGCGAAGGGGTGGAATTAGAACACACGCTGACCTGGTGCTGCAGGCGCCGTAGCGCTCCTACGGTCGCACGTTTGAATACATTTCACATTTTTATTATGACTCCGGCAGCGTGACAGGCCAGGTACAGTCTGCGGCGCTCTGTAATGAATGGCTTTCATGTTACAGGCGTCGGCGCAGGCCTGAAAGAAATCCTTTTAAGTGACATCTATGTATTATCAGGGGGAAGCGATATGTCGTAATTGACTGCATGTGTAGGCTGGGACCGATTTGGCCTGCTGTTGACAGCTGTATAAAGAACTCATCTTTTCACATCAGATTAGGGCTTTGCTGCTAAGATTCTGCAACGGCTGGAGAAAGGTTGGGAGTGAACTGTAAATGCATTACAAGAGAAACAAATATTAACCCCTTTTTCATCATTTTGACATCATTATTATTATTATTATTATTATTATTATTATTATTAGTAGTAGTAGTAGTAGTAGTAGCAATAGTAGCCTATATATATCTACATATATATATATATTCCAATTAATTGACAAATCTAAAATTTACCACTCTTGTAATGTATTTATATTCACATGCTGTAACACTAACAATATAATGTAATATAGTCTATATAGTAGTATACAATATGTGCACTGCTGTTACTCATTTCATTGAAGATGATGGGATTCTTTGCACTGCGCCACAAGTACGGCTCTGTTCTTTGTACCTTCAGCGCAGCGGAGAGCACCTCTAAAGTTTCCGAGGTGGGGTATTACGGATCACTTCATAATTAATCCCCGTTGCCGCGGGACCTCCAGAACCGCGGCGGGTTCGGCGGACGCGTTTCCGCACCCCCTCTCTCTTTTTTTTTTTTAGAGCCTTATTGGTTGTCGCGGGAGGAGTGGCCGGGGCGCGGAGCGAAAAAGCGAGGGGGCCGCTGCCAAGGAAACGCCTGGCAGCCGCGGCAACGCTCTCCCGCCGGACAGCGGTCTGTTCCGGGGAGGCGGCGGGACACATCCACCCCAGGTACTGTTCGTACTTTCTCTGAAGAGAGTGTGACTTTACTGCGGAGAGAAAATAGCCCATCGCTCTACGGGGGTGTCCGAAAAATTAGAGCACAAAAACCTTTACGTCTCTATTATGGCCTGAAGTCTCGGGCTGGAATCATTTACCTCCTGTCATTCTACCTGCTCTCACTTCCACTGCGAAGAGCGATCATTTCTAGCCGTTTATTGCTACACAGTAAAATGCTCACTGTTAACGGCAGTAGAGCATGAATGAGTCCAGGATGGATAAAATATAGTCTAGCAGAGTAAAATGTGCTTAGAGTTGATTTAACACTAAACATTTTACTGTGTACCATAAAACTCAAAAGAGAAAGGAACAAGGCAGGAACTGTAAATAATTATTGAATTATTGATTGTAATTATGTATTGATTTAATATAAGTGAAAATACACACACGTATATATAAAATATGTCATCCACATATTTTAACCGCATTTCTGGACAGTCAAAGACATCGTAAAATTCCATGGTGAAGCACAGCAAGAAAAGAAGAAATGTCATAGGAACACTGGAAAAGATTAAGTTGATAAGCTTGTGCGTGTACAACCTTCTTTTGTGCTGAATTGTATTTCGGGAAAACAATAACTAAAATAAAAACAGCGGTTTCTCGTTGAGGATAAAAATAAAGACCTTGCAGGATAGGAACTTCGTTGCAGCTAACACTGATGACCCCTTCATCTGGTACTATTGCCGCAACACTTTGTTCCTGTCTCCTCTCCCTAAGCAACACAAAGGAATGATAAAATATACAGTTTCCCCCAGTTTAAGAGGGAGAAGTGCAGCGTTTCCGAAATGTTCCCTGCATTAAGATTACTCCCGCGGGAGGGCACCGCAACCCCGGGACGGTTTTATTTGAATCCGAAGGAGTGCGCGTTCATAAATCATAATCCCCGGCTGCTACGACAACCACGTCTCTTCAGTCACCTTTATTGTTTAATCTCGCACCCAAACTCCCCCGGGGAGAGGGGGATAGTGGCTGGTTGCTTGGTGCGGCAAAGTATTTAAGACTTCAGCAACAGAGGAGGAAAAACAAACAGGTGTTGTAAACCTCAAAGGGTTCGAAGACAGGTTCTGAGACAGTAACTTCAATAGTCTAGCACTCCCCGTACCACAGTACAATCACAGTACTCCAACACTCTCCTGCCACAGAACTACCACAGGGACAGCGCCTCCCCTACTTCCCTACTCCAGTCGGCAATTACGATCCCCAGCAGGAGCGTAACAACAGAGCTCACTCTAGACGATACGCTCTCCTTTAATCAACACATGCCCAAGGTACGTAAACAGCCCACGGAGCTCAGTAATGCGGGAGCGCCCAATGAAAGCACTCGGCACCATTACAGTCCTGCAGCGCCCGCCGGCTTCGCCGCCGTTACAGCGGCGGGCTCGTCGCATTACTCCCCCGCTGGTGTCCTGCCAGTCTGTCACATCAGCGCCGCGCACTCCCCCGACACGCGCTCTAACCGCGCAGCCAGTGGGACTGCCACTCCAGGTGTTCATTGACTTGCATGAAGTCTGATTTGGGTTTTCACGGGGCTGAATGTAAAACTGATGGCGTGCTATTCAACTGACGCAGTTTCAGGTTTCCTGAAATTTCCTCCCTGTCGGAGATGCAAATGCAATCCGTGTTTTGCATCGCCATCAAAAAAATAAACAAAAAGTTCACCTTCCGCAAGAAATATCACCAGAAACTTTTTATTCAATGAAAGCTGTTTTTATTGTATATAAACAGACACAGAAGATTGACTGAATGTACTTACACACATCAACTTATTCAAATTTTAATTGCATAAAATATAGTTAAAATGTAGAATAAAATAGATTTTTCGTTTCCATTACCATTGATCCTGTTCATTTATATTTACGCAGATTTAGGCTGAAGTCTTTGTTTTTTTATGAGATTAAAGCAGTATAGCGTTTAACGGGGAAACGGTTTTTTATTTTACCCACAAAGCCTTGAGAGCGGAACGGTAAGCTTGGAGGTGGGCGGCCGTGGAGACGTGGTGTCTGTTTCAAGGACACGGAGGATCCCTGGGAACTTGTTGAAGAAGCAGAATATTATTAACCCCCGTGGCACGGCCTTCTATTCTTCATACTTCAGCGGCGGACCGTCAGGCCGCTACATGGCGTACGTCTCTGCGAATGGTGAAAGCTAATTTGTCTCGGAGAAAATTGTTCTGCATAAGGTCAAAACAATGGCACAACAATGGCGGAAGTGGGCCATTTTAAAAATAACTAGATGGGGAAGGAAAGTTTTAGAAAAGAAGACTTCTTTTTCTGGGGCAGAATACACAATCGTGGCCGTATTGTCTCTCCGCCTCTCGATAAGGGGAGGGGGTGGTGGGGCCGGGGGGGTGGGGGGGGGCTCAGACTGAACAGAACTGTGATAGAAAGTTGAGCCAGACAAAAGCACAGACCACTGTTTAAACACTACAGCGAATCGGAAAATGACCTTCAACTTTCTCTCAACAAGATCCAACTATCCCACCTACGTGTACACCTATTACAGACCAATACCATTGTAATGACCGTGTAATTACAAACTGAGTCTGAGTCGTTTCAGAATTCTAGCGCATTAACTTTATCTCCTTGTAGAGAAGCCAGGAGCTGATGAGGCCGTTTAAACAGGTAAGAACTTAAAAGCCGTGCCTTGTTCTTGCCTTTGTCATCCAGGACATGGCAGCGTGACAATATTCTGACACCCCCTCCAAAGCCCCGCCCCCCCTGCTGCATTCTCCCTGCCATAAAGCCGTGGCTATAATTAACCCTGGCCCCGCTCCAGTACAGGTCGTGGAGGAGAAAGGAGAGGCCTGCCAGCGACTGCTCCAGACGGCATCGTTTGGCCAGGCCTGAAGTTTACCCCGCGCACGAGACACTCCGACACTTCCACCGCCGTGCCGGAAAGGTGGATTCAGCCCGGGCCCGCGTCCAAACAAACACGAGCAAGAAACTCAGTTTAGGCTCCTGGGAGAGGGTTATAAACTCCAGGGCCTCTTCCACTCGTACAGTCTCTACAGCATGCAGTGTGCGCAGATCTTCTCTTAGAACAAGCTCATTCACAGGTTACCAAGTAAGCAAACACATTACACAAACAAAGAAAAACTGCTACAATAAACAGAAAAGGTGGAAGAGATGGCATAGTAGAGATGTAATTTCCATAACATTTTCATTATCATGTCGTTTCCATAACACTGACATGGGTCAGAATGAGAACGGAGCAGTACTCCATCTCTGTTGATCACAAATTATATATAATTTGACATTGAATATTTTAGGATACAATTATTTAGTTCTCCATCAAAAAGAAAATAAAGACGAATAAATAAAAAAGCACTTTGACAAATAAAGAGGGAGTACATCTCTAAAAGAACAGCTGATGCTTATGAACAGAAAAAAATGCAGTCTTAACCTGCACAATCAGGACTGATTCATTCACAACACTCTCATTCTGCTGCTGCTCTACTGCACCTTTGATGTAGTGATTAAGCCACTCAAATACTAATACTTGTCTGCCATTTAACCAATAGACGTGAGTATCACTGAAACGTCAGTGCCATCTTACCTAGCTACAGTTTCACAAACTACACATTCATGTAATTGGACATCTGTAAAAATGCTGGTAAGGCTGAAGGATAGAACAGCTGCTACGCACCAAACTCCAACCTTACTATCACATAGCCGGTTTTCTAACTACGACCACAGAGCTTGCTCTCGTGACTTTCCTACCCTATACACGCATTAGGAATCATTAATGTTCTATCAACTCTGACAGAGCACATTTTACATGCATGGGACTCAGTGAACCGTGAGCAGCGTGGGTTTGTGCTCTGGATAAAACACTGAAGGAGATACCAGGCTTTTATTGCAGTTTCAGGAGACAGATTAAGTTGAGTCTTCTGTGACTGCCAAGCTGAAGCATATTTATGTTTCTGTTTTGTTCTTCATTTATGATCTCATTTGCTTTGAAAAGCTTTAAAAATCACCCTGTGTATTGTAGAGCGACAGCGTAATTCACACAAATACTGCCAAACAGAAAATATTTCCCGTACGACATAATCACTTTCTGTAGTTGTTTTTTTGTGCGGCTAACCTCTGCACAAAGCAGAAAGAGACAGCACAGTTATAGCTAAATACAGATCTAAATTATAATCACACACTTCAGAACTGTGCCGAGCCTCCGTGCTCCTGCGATCCAGTGTCTTATTAGCACCACAAGCGGAGAATGCAAATGCATTACTATGCTTAGCACTGTGCCAAAGCTGTGTGATTTCCTTTTCAAATCAACAACTGAGACAAATCATTCATCTGCTAAGCGCCTTCCTAACGCGCTTTCCCTGGCAGGTCTGGTGTATGCGCATGGGAGCAGTGAAGCTTCATGAATGCCGTAATGGGTGGAGCTGGCACGTGGTGTCAACTGCTGCCTTGTACGAGCCAATCAGAAGACTTTATGCTGGGACATGTGATGTCACTCATCCTCCCATCGCAGAAGAGCCCTGAGGTTAAACCCATCAGATGTTCTAGAGTACAGCAGAAGCGTTGTTGAAATTCAGTCAGGGGGTGGAATTACATGCACACATTTTTTATGTTTCCATTTTCTTCAAAAGCTGAAGGTGTCTATAAAAACACACTAATTATCTTCACTGTAGCACCCTTTTCCTCTTTCCCACCCCAAAACGTGATAATTGCAAGCTCATTCTGACCCCTGAACTGCAAGACTGTAATCAGAATTAATCTACAAGCATAAATAAAGCTTATTCTTCTTAAGCAACAAAATATTTTATTTAGTCTAGCTACAGTGAATTGACCTTTCACCTTCACAGGAATATCCCAGACCCATTCAGTACTCCTGATGGTTATTCTCTAAGCTTTTCCCTCAGCCTTCTGAGGCACCAGAAAGGCCCACAGAAGAAATGAGATTTGACATGCGATGGTATTTGCGGAGAGCAGGAGCTCAGAAAGTCTCCAGGGCAGATTCCGGAAAGGGAGGGCCCCTCGGGTACGAGGGACCGCTCTGTTAGATTCGGAGGTTACGGACAGGGCTCTCCAGTCAAACCGCCCTCCTTCCACCTCCCCCCCCCCCGCTCCCTTTCATTCTTTGTTCTCTGACGATCTCTGCACCGGCAGGCCAAGTCCTGACTTTCAGCATCTCCCGAAATCATCGCTTTCCTTCGCTAAAGCCCCCAGCCTGCTCCACGGCTGTGCAGGCCGCTGTCTGCTCTTTAAAAATACTCCCTATTGTCACAGTCAGCTGGGCACAAAATATCCGTCTGTTCCCGCTGTCAGCTCCCAGCGCCTTCACGCTCCGCAGACAGATTGGGGGGAGCAGGAGGGGAGGCGATGGGGTTGGGGGGAGGAGGGGCGGACGGCGGTCGGGGTAGGGGGGTTGTCGGGGGGGTGGGAGGGGGGGTGCGGGTGAAGCGGATGGAAAATTAACCAAACCACTTAGGTGATTCCAACTAAAATTAGCGGCACAGCCTGTGGGCCCCATCAATTTTCATCCTTCTCAAACCCTGACAAGCGGCGAGCGGTGGGCGCGAGGGTGAGGGGGAGGGGGGCTGCGCGGGGGGAACGTTCCGCCCGTCCCCGAGCCGCGCGTGTCACGTCCTCTCGGCCCGACGACCGTGCGCAGTGAGGACGCGCTCAGCGCCCTGTCCTGAGACACGACAGCCGGCTCCGTCTGCGTTCAGGGGTCCGGGGTCCCACTCAAAACACACCACCCCTGAATCAGCCCTGAGAGGAAGGGTCCGCTAGCCTGATGCTGCTTACAACCACACTTCGCCAAAACAGAAAGAAAAGACTGCCTCACTCTGCTTACTGTTTTTCCTGTGTTTTCCTGAAACAGATGGATGGACGGAGGCACACCTACACAGACCAGAGGAGACGGATGAGGGAGCAGAGCTCCAGACCCCAGCCCACGCAGAGAGCAGCGGAGGTGCAGAGCCCGGCCCGGGGTCCTCTGCTCCCAGTGCACTCCTCGTGCTCGTTTGATTAATTGAGATAATTGAGTAAAATCACTTTGCGGACAGCCCCGCAGCTCAGCCTGGAGGCCCTGGTGTCTGCACCAGCAGCTTTCCCCACATCTCAGCTCTCTTTCCCCGTCTCCCTCCTTCACTCCCTCCTTCCCTCCCTCCCTCCCTCCCTCCCTCACTTTTTTGCCTGAGAGGTGTTGGTTCGGCTCGGTGAGCTGGTGTGGCAGAGAACACTTTCTGATAGGCCGGATTTCTCCTCTCATGTGTGCAAGTCTGACAGCTATCAGACACTGCGGCAGGGAGTGTCCTTTAGCTTGTAATCCTCCAATCAGGTGAAACAGGGGAGGTGTCAGGGTGTTCAGCTAAAACCAAATAATACTGTAATACTGGGTACGTAATCACCTAAATAAAGTAATAATCAAGGAAAAAAGAAGGCCCAGCATAGCAAAAGATGCCTTAAATTCTCATTAGCGATAATTTTTTAATTAAAAACACAGAAGTTTCCGCATTAAGCTTTCTTCAGTGTTCTTCAGGGCGTTCAGATAAAAAATGTTCATTTGTGCCTATTATTATTATTATTATTATTATTATTATTATTATTATTATTAATAATCATAGCAACAATTTACCTTTCCATGGTTAACCACATATCTTACTATACATTTGTAAACCTTTACTGATTTACATATCTAGATATTTCTTTGCAGCCATTTTCAGAAACTACCTTCACCAGAGGTCCAAAAACAGCGAGTCGCCGGTTGGGAACTGAACCCACAATCACCCGACCGCAATCTCCACTCCCACGGCCATTGCGGCGCACTGTACGAAAGCTAACATCACTGCCAAACACACAGCCCCCTCAGAGAAGCTGGCCTATTTGGGGGGGGGGGGCAGACTCCCCCGGCCCTTTCCGTGTATTCCCACGAAACGGACAGCAGTGGCCTTCTGGCTCACCGGACAGGTGGCCACCCCCTGCCCCCGAACGCTCCCTCTCAGATTTACAGTGAGCGCGAGGGCCCTGCTCTGGGGACTCCGCGCAGAAAGGGGGTTTGTATTCCATATGGTGTCCCTGGTAAACAAATTTGCGGAAAATGGAGAAAAATGAGGCATACATATTAAAAAGCACTCCGCCTGCCAAGAACGTAATTAACCTGTTTCATTCGGCTCGCCAGAGCCCAGGCAAAGCTGACACACATTTTCCAGGACTGTATATGCTGTATGCGTTGCTGTCTGTTTACATGACCCCCAGTAAAACCTAAGAGGGAGTTTAATATCCTATAAAACTAAAGAGTGGAAAAAAACAAAAAATAGGATTTAAAAAATATATGAATATTCACATATATATATATATATATATATATATATATATATATGAGATAAAGAGTTTAAAGAAACAAATAAATGTACACGACATTACATTACATATCTTATGACAGGAACTTTTTTACATACTTATTGAAACTGAAAGATTTTTGAATAACCTGCCTTCAACAAATCGTAAATAGTGAGCTAACAAGTGAAAATCTAATCTATTATATGCCCAAACATACGTACACACACTCTCTCTTTCAAACACACATGTGCACAGACACATACACCCACCCACACAGACACACATACACACATACACACATACAAAAGCTCACACATTCATACTCACATACAGACACTCAAACGCAAAAGCACATACACGCAGAGGACATTTTTGCTGTAATAAACTGGGTGCATACCCACACATAATCAGACATGCAGACATGTATAAAAAAATTGCTCATATTTCACGCCCGAGTGGTCGCCCGCACTCAGAGACCCTGAACAGATGAAGGTTGATTTTTCATGCACAGCCCGGCAAATAAAATTGACCTACTGCTTAATCGCGTTTAATGAACACAACATGCGCCTCGTACGTCCCCCCCCCCCCCCTCAAGTTACACGCGCAGCCCGCACACAAGCCGTCTGGCCGCCCCGCGAGCTAAACCAGACGTGTACGCCCCCCATCCTAAACCTGAATTTTATATACTGCCATTCATATTCCAAATGAATTCAATTTGTGGCTTGAGTACGGTGTGCTACGTACGTCCGTTTAAAACAAATGACTTAAAAGAGGGAAAAAAAGCATTCACTGCAAACCTACGCAATCAACAATTAATTTTATGCAACCCTAAAATAGCGCATCCTAAAAAAAATGTACAAAACAGTTACCGAGACAGTAAAATGTAAATAAACACTCAACTGCTGAAAATATCTCAGAGCAAAAGCTAATGTGCATTAACCTAATAACGCAGGTCACTCTGACAGTGCTGTTTCCCTTTAATAGTGCCCTTTCATCATGCATTGAGCTGAATGCCTTAAACTAGCAATTAGAAGAGCACAGTACAATTAAGTAGAATCAGAAAAACCATGCAAAGCACCATGCCAGGACAAATCCTTCAATATAACAGGCAGGAAAATGTCCTCAAAAAAATAATAAAAACTGATGGGTGGTAGCTGATCACACATTTCTGTTTTTTTGTCACAGGCACGTTTGAACTAGGTAATTTATTCACAGATTAAATGGCAAATATGATCAGTTTTACTTATTATAATAGTTTTTTTTTCTTTGTATAATATAAAATATAATTTTATCAATCGGTCCATCCTTCGCTGCTGCAATGTGAGCGGTTAATAAAACTACTATCTAAATAGCAAGCAAGCAGTTATTTCCCTCTAAAAGAAATAAGCAGTAAATATATTTTCTTCTGCTTTGGTCAATATAGAATATTGTAGTAGTTTTATAAGCAATTGCTTTGTATACGATACACTATCAGCCCCCCAGAGTTTTTGCTCTGAGGCACACAGGCTAAGCAAAATGTTCAGAATCATAAATGAAGCGCCCCAATAATCTTTCACGGGTGGTGTATCTTCACCATTTTGTCTTTCGGGAATCCACCTGGCTGTGCTTAAAGCCATAAGTCTGAAAATATATTGAATGTTTTATGGGTTGTTTATTGATTTGCATGCAGCTTATGCAACTTAAAGCCTTGCAAGTCTGAAACGTGCTCTCAGGGAGTTTTAATACCTCAAAACACTGCCCCCCTCCACCCAGAAAAGGCCTGGGTTTGAGTGCTGTGTCACGGTTAAAGAACCAAAGGAAAAAACTTTGGTTCGTTAACTTTGGTACTTTTTGTGCAGGTTACAGGAAAAGTATGTGCACTGGAGTGCCACGCTATCTGAAATCATCAAATAAAATCCAGCAGTCCCCAGCAAAAAAAAGGATAAAATGTTGAAATGTGTGAAAAGGAAGACTCACAGTAGGCCCTGGTTCTAGACTAGTCTGTCGTTCTAAAGAGGACTCACAGAACACGGGAATAAATCACATTTTATTTTTGCCCCACCACTTCGTCGGTCATCCCCAGAGCGAAACCGCGGTAAACGGAAGCCGGCACGGACACGCCAGCCAATCGGCACATCTCCGCAGCCGCGTGGTGATGCCCCGGCAGCGCACGCCACGATGCCTGACAGGGCACCCCTCTGAATCGGCACATCTCCGCAGCCGCGTGGTGATGGCCCGGCAGCGCGCCGCGATGCCTGACAGGGCACCCCTCTGAATCGGAAGGGGCCGTTAGACATAACTCACGGCCGTAACCCAGTTTTCAAACACCGGAGGAAAAAAAAGAGAAGAAAAGATGAAGAGGAGAGAAGTCGGCGAAAGGAGACTTCCAAGGACGAGGCCGAGTTCCCGACGCCTTCTCCGGGAGGGGAGAAGTTTTCCGGTAACAAGGGGCCGAAGGTGGCGGATTCCTCTGTCGACGCTCGCTCTGTCTCGTCTTGTACGTGAGGCCAAGGACACGGCCAAGTACAACATCATACAGGTCTGGCTTCAGCAGCCTCGTCTCCACAGCCAGGGGACTGAGGGTGCACTTAGAAAGAGGAAAAGAGCTGCCCATTCTAACCATCATCTGCTGCAGCATCTCAGAACAGCCAGGGAGTGTGCGTGCTGAAGTAGCACTGGGGATCGTTTTAATAACATGGAGACTTCAATGCTGTCCAAATTAACTTGATAATATTGTAGCATTAATGGCCAACTATCATCTAATAGCATAAAACAAAAGCCAACATTTTGATCTTTCATACAGTCACAACTGTAATGATGTTCATTCTATAATGTAAACAGCATCCACTCATGACCTCTGACTCCTGGGAGGACTCTGGGAATTACAGTATCTGTATTCATTAATAATCAGGCTTTCTAGAGAGTAAAATTATTTCCCCATGAAAGTTGCACAACATACAAGACTTTACGAGTTAACACGAGACATCTGTTCTAATCAAAGCCCCCTTATGTTGCATAATAATTTCAATTTTGTGCTTAAGCACGATGAATGATAAAATCACAGCCCTGTTTAATACTGCCGGTACGGAGGAAACAGGCTGACAAGGGAGAAAAGTTAAAGGGGATCTCAGGACAAAATCTATAATCTGATATGTTGTGCAATATGCATGAAACATTACCTTGATGACTTCGGATGGGGCGTTCAGCCTGCAGTTAGCCCAGAGCCAAACTCCTCTCCCAAATGTCAGTGACGTAATGGCAACTACAGCAATGCAGCAAGTCATCATCGGGAGGAAGTATTTCTGCACAATATTCACATCTGTATGCTAAAGGCTAAGTGTGGAGAAGAGTGGTTTCTGCCCACAACTTCACACTTAATCCTGCTGACCCGCACCAGTAATGCAGAGCTGCCTTAATTCCTCCCACCCCCCCTCACCCCCCCACACCCCCCCAAACCCCTTCCATTACAAGGCTCAGAACCAGAGGGATGTGGTCCCAGCTTTCACTGCTAGGGCTAAGGAGAACCGTGAGACATGGAACGCTATTCTTAAATCTGGTGTTCACTTCACTAGAAAGGTAACAGCGCTTACCTCACTGCTCTGGAACGCAGTGGAGGCCTGGCAAAATTTTACAGAAACCAATCGTATCGAGTCATTTTTCTTGTGTAAACCTATTTTACATTTTGAGCGAGCTATCAGCACATATTAAAACCAGCTAATCTCAGGACACATTAGAGCTAAACAAACACATCTTGTACATAGTAGCCTACTGTACCTACATATTTTTTCTCCAAGGGTAAATATTTGAAAAACCTATCTCCTTTTTCTCCAACATCTTGTTCAAAATGTCTTATTCCCCCTAATATCCTGATCGCCCAGGCCTGATGGGAGATGGAAACAATGCCATGGAAGGAGATGGGTACCAGAACCGAAATCATGCCAGCCCTTTGGATTATGTTCCAGCTCCATGAGAAAGGGGCTACTGGAAGGGGGAAGGGAATCTGCCTGCAGGCTACGCCTCACATTGCAATGGCTTTTGGAATACAGTAATGACATCATTCCAAAAACACACAGCCTACCTACGCCCAGTGCATACACGTGCATGCACATATGCATACTGTACATATCCACAAGAGGTGCATGCACAGACACACACTACTACACAAAGATGCAACACTGTTAGCTCCAGTGCTAGAGGACATAGTTTTGTTGTGTTTTCAACTGTTTTCATCCCACAGCAGAATAAAGAAACAAGCAGCCATGCTACAGCTGTCGCAGATACTAACGCTACATGCAAATGGAGACTCTCAGCTGCAGACACTGACAGCTGTGTCTTTTCCCGTGAAACATCCAGTCAGCCTCAGCTTTGTCTTTTCCCATGAAACATCCAGCATCCAGTCAGCCTCAGCTTTGTCTTTTCCCATGAAACATGCAGTCAGCCTCAGCTGTGTCTTTTCCCAGGAATCAGCCGGCTGATAGCGAAAGCCACGATAAGAGCTAAACGCCATCCAACGGCCACTGCATTCCCACACGATTTATTGCACCCAGACACTTTCCCACAGGTCCACAAGCTGAGAACTGAACCACAACATCAAATGTCACAATATTACAAGTGTAACCCCCCCCCCCTTTTCATCACCACCCTAGATTTGTGACACAAAGTAAATTAGTGGCAAGAAAAATACCCTTCGTTTTACAGTATGGCGGCACGTCAAGCAGCTTTTTGATCCATATTAACAAAACCAGATCATTGTTTTTTGGTGGAAAGTCAGAGAAAGTTAGACTTCTCCAAAGTATTGACAGATGTCCGGAGTTAACCGGACCCTCGTCCGCCAGCACAGATAATGGGAAGGAGAGCAAAGCCGAGTGGCCCTTCGAAGGCCGTGCCAGGCCAGAGCCGGAGGGAGGTAAAAACAGACTCATCCTCCAATCACCATATTGAGTTTCAAAGAAGCCCCCGCCAGTGAGCCCCCTGTCGAGGGCAGACACGCGCCCAATAGCCCAACGCAAGGCCAGCCAGGGCCACGGAGACGGGGCCACGGACCAATGAGGTCCCAGTGCCGGCTGCGCTCGGCCCAATTCCCAGACCAACTGTCCTCGCTGGCGCCGGACTTGGCTCACCACGCCACTTTAAACTACCTCCCCACCCACCCCCCCACCCCTCCACCCCTCCATTCACATGTACAGATCCTCTCCAGCCATATTGCCACCTTTGTGTGAGCAATATGGCAGGAGAGATCCCCGTCATCTCTTCATGAAACAAACACTGAAACACAAAAGCCCAGTCCAACGTTCACCAACCATTTGCATCAGGCACACGCTAAGTTTTATTTATTCAAGTCGAAAATGTAAATTTGTTTTCCCTTTTCTTTTCTTTTTTATTTAAAATAGAACTAGGGGTTGTTTTACCAGAAATGTCAAACAACTGAGCAAGCATGACAACCGAGTAACAAGGGAACTAAACTGCACGCTAATATGATACGTGTAGGCTATATCTCTGACTGTAATTAATGATACAGACCATTGCCCATGTCAAAAACCATAAAAAATGTTTTAGTGGTATCAACATACTAACTTCTATCCATATTGAAAATATGGAAGAATGTATTTATTTATTTTTAACAAGAGCTCCTGCATTATCCCCTTCAGCTCTTAGTTCAAATGGCTTCAAAGACCCAAGACTTGGTATTTCGGCACTGATTCTGCAGGTATAGTCTTAACTCAATGTCTTAAAGCCTGGCAGTGGAAGCATAAATCAGATGTTCGCTTTGAAGGTTCAATGGTAAAAAAAAAAAGCTCAATCGTTCCCAGGATAAAAACTACACCAGAGGGCGTGAAACGTTTTTTTTTTAACAAATGGAAAAAATGGTGGGGGAGAGAATGTTACACGTCGCAATGAAGGAACGGTAATGAAAACAATAATAACTACAGAAACAGCATTAATAATGATAATGATAACACTGCTGTCTACAGATAATAACAAATGCCTTTCCAAAACACTTCTGGCAGAGCAACAAAGCACAGCACTGGTGAGATATTACAGTAATTTCTCTTCTCTCTCTCCCTCCTTCTTACACTCATTCTCGTGTTCTCCGTTCTTTCTCTCCCTCCCTTCTTGTTCCTCATTCTTTCTCTCCCTCACTCTTTCTCTCTTTAAACCCAAGATAAAACATGCTATATTTGCATGCTAAATTTGAAGGGATCAATGTTTTGATTTTATTTAATTTGGTAAAATACACACACAGCAAATCCACAGACGCAGATGGTTTACTCAGAGAGTACATGAAATACATTCAAACTCCTGAAATAGAAAAACAGAACAAGTGAGAAGATTTATTATTGTCAGCCTTAATGGTGGCTAAATGAGTGTTCTGTCTGTCTTGAATAAGTTAAAAAGTAATCAACGTGACACTGCTGTGCAAAAGGAAACGTTCAAAAGCCAGAAGATGTCTCTCACTGACTTTGTTCGCACCTTAGCCTGCGCACTGCTGCGCTGGCCTTGAAGTGTAACGTAACGTGGCTCTTAGCTGAAATGAGGTATCATTCTAACACCATCGGCAGTATTGTGCTACCTTTTGTGCAGGGACACCAATTAGATGGCTGCAGATATTAGCTGTCTAATTACTTCCGAAGCTGCTTAATTTTCCTGGAGCCCTGCTGCTCACACAGCCTTAGCGGCTCCCAGTCGTTAAGATTTTTTTAGAATGTATAAATGAACAAAGACAATCCTGGCAATCAGACTCTAGGCCAACGCGCTACGAGCTTATTATCAAAGATGTGTGAAAGGGCAAGTATTGGTGAATGTGAGGGGTTTTAATTCAGCAAGGGACTCTTGTTAGTGAGATGCCACCTCTCCCAACATCACTTTCTATAAGCGTCCACATGAACTCATTGAGAAAATGACCATCAAATCATTGCTCCAGCCGTCTCTATTTGTGTAATATTTCACTGCTTGGTGGGGGAGAGGTAATTGAAAAGAATGTCATTACCTCAAACCCCAGATAAGATTCCAGTCACCTATAAAAAGCTGAACTCATTTAATATTGGGATCTGTTACACAGCAGAAAAGACTTAAATCTGGGTGCGTGCTACGTTAAGACAGAAAAGAATGTGTTTCCTTGTTTGTATCAACAGTGGGGTTACACTATGGACAAATTAACATTGATTATGAACTGCTAAGCCCTATATCCAATGGTGCTTGGTGGAAAGGAATCCAAAGACTATGTCATTGAAAATATGAAGAAAAACATTGTTGCTCATTCATGACTAGCATATTGAGCATCTCTACATCAATTTTCACAGAGTACCTAAATGGTTCAGCTTATTGTCAGTATGGCAGAGGCCCAGAAGGATGTGGATATACCTCCTGCTGGAACAAGATCAGAGGGAGAAGATGGACATGAACCATGACATGGCCGCTGCCATGCGACTCCCCTCAGCCTGCCCTTGCATTCAGAAGATAATGAGGAGCAGCTGAGACCATCGTGCTCACAGAAAATGGGCTTTCTTTGCATAGTGCCCTCTTCTGGATGGTCCTGTAAATTTGGAGCATGACTGATTTTCTGGCACTTAATTTGAATGACTGCGTGTAATTTAGCCTTCAAGGTTTCAGTGAGCAAAGGCAGGGTTAGGCTTAGTGGCAGAGTGATAGAGGGCACTTGGATCTGTCAGGCATAATGGCTTCACGACATGTTTTCAATCGCTAGTGCTCAAAAAAAAAGTAACACCTGTTTTCAAGGGAAGGCTTCCAAGAATTTTTGTCTGTCAGAATCAAAATGAAACTGAGAGCTTTTGGCCGGGGCTGGACAGGACATCGTCAAACTGTGAAGATTACACAGCCGTGAGAGAATCTAAGAGCGGTGCCTCAAGAGTACACACATCAGGAGCGCTGCCCAGCCATTTCCTAGAATACACACACACACACACATACAGTACATAAACACATACTATATATATAACATACACAGCACACGCACACACACACACTCACACACACACACACACACATACAGTACATAAACACATACTATATATATAACATACACAGCACACGCACACACACACACACACACACTCATACACACGCACACATATGAGGAAGAAGACTACAGTATCCAACCTAAGGGAAAGAATCGTTCCTGATAAATATTTACGACATTAATAGAGCTAAAACGAGATAAAATTTGAAGTCCGTGTCAGCATCTGTTCTGCCATATGTGATGACTATGTCTGCTATATGCTTCAGAACATTTGTTAAACATTTGTGCATGTGTTCGCGAGTGTGTGTAAGCATGCGCGTGTGTAAATATGTATGCATATGTGTGTGCATACACGTGTGAACATGCGCAAGCATGCGTGTGTATATTCACATATGCATGAGTGTTTGTGCAAACATAATTTTATGTCTGTGTGTGCAAGCTTGTCTCTGCGAGGTTTTTGTTTGCACATGCGTGTTTGTGTGTATGTGTTTAGGTGTGTGTCTGTGTGCACGTGCTTGTGTATGTATGTCTGTGTGTGTGTGTGTGTGTGTGTGTGTTTGTAGATGTGTGTGTGTGCACACGCGTTTGTGTACATATGCATGTGTGTGTAGATGTGTGAGTGTCTGTGTGCACCAGAGCATGTGTGGGAGTACAGGGAAGAGATGACATGTCCTTTCTTTTGTTTAGTAACACACGTGAATATTTGCTCCGGGTCGATATTCTCAGAGGCGCGACTGAAACACAAATCAGGAGGCGCTAACGCGCAGCGCCGCGGGCCGCAGGGGCGCAGCCCCGCGCAGATAATCTTTTAATTTGCGGGCGCATTTGCATGCGGCGGGGGGAAGCGCGCCGCCTTTAACAAGGCCGCGGCGCATCAAGGCCCCGCTCTGGCGGACGGATCTGGTTGTCATCTGTCTGACTTCAGTCACCCCCCTTCACCCCCCCCCCCTTCCTTGACAAGACTGGAATCATCGCACGGAAATAAGCCTGAAATCACCGCGAGGCGTCCGCGCCGTCTTCGGCATGTCCATGCCCTCGTTAAGGCGCGCGCGCGGCTTTCTGATTCAGACGTGTCATACGACACGCGCAGCGCATCCTGAGGTAAACGTGTTACGCGTCCGCGCCGATGTCCGTGCTGCGAATCGCGAGGGCGCGTTCAGCAGCGAGATCTACGCGCGCCGTCGCGGTCCGGTGGACGGACATGAAAAACACATCTCTTGTCGTTTAGAAGGTCACCAAGATGCAGCGTTATTTATGAACAGGGAAAGCAGAATACGGCTCCTGAGGAGAACATGTAATTATGATGAAAAAAAGTAAATAAAAACATGTAGCTCCATTAAAGAAAATTTAGTATCAGTATTGCAGAATTCATAGAACTGCTAATGAAATATGCTAAATATTTTTTAGAACAAATTTTTAGCAACGTACAGGAGCATGTAGAGATTCTTCTTTTAATAATTAAATGTCATTACATTTTCTAAACTCATTCTACTTCTTTACGTCAGTATATTTGCATATATAAACACTCCATAGCCCAGAAAACTACTGACAGAAACATCATTTGACTGTTTGAAATAAATTTATTTTAGGTAGATAACACCCCACACGCGTATAACTCAGAGACTTTCAGAATTGTGAGCAGCAACATTTAATTTATTTTTAGGAGAACGGGTAGTCCTCATGTATTTTTTCCCACTTTATTCATATAGGGGGAAACAGGGTTACAGATAGAAACAGGATCACAATACAGACAGTGTCATAGTGGGAAATCAAACCCCTGCCCATGCAGGGGGTTTGCTATATATTTAGCTTACTAATGCGAACCAGGGTTCGTCCATGGCGAACAATACCTACAGTACTTAAATAAAACCAAATGTTGTGCTCGTATATATTCACCACACTTCACACTTGTGCAGGGCAGTAACTACGACCCAGAAATGACAGAGGTCATGAGACTCAAACCCTTTGAAGTTTCGGGGAATGGTCCTGTAAATTTCTTTGCAATTCCACTACATAAATATCCAAGACTAACCCTTGCCCTAACCCTGAACCTTTCTCCTGAACATAACCTTAAATTTGTCTCAACCCTAACACATACCATATTCCATGACCCTAGTTCTAACCCTCAGCCTAACCCACAGCCTAATGATAAAAATGGGAGACATGTCACATACAGGATTCTTCTGTTGAAATGGATTAAAAAGAACCCAAATATTATCGATTCTACAAGAGATACTAGGAAATCTGTTGCAAGTATTTTTTATTTATTTAACTGAAACAATACCAATGTACATTATTAAGCTATCATGTTAGCTACCATGCAATCATGAAAAAACTTTGGTCAACCAAGAACTAACCCTTCCCAGATTGTGGAAAAAAATTGTTGTCCAACTCAAGAACTAACCCTTGTGCTTACCCTTTCTTTTGCTCCTTATCAAAACTCTAAATTAGCCTCAACCCTAACCCTAACCCTAACCCTAATTCTACCCATAAACCTAATTATAGGCCTGGGATACATCTTAAATATGGGATTTTTCTATTAAACTGGATGGACAACCTAAATATCGTCAATGAAACAAGGAAATACGGTTAAAGTCATTTATTTTGTGAAAAAAAATATATCACTGAGCAAAATACAAAAGTACATAAGGCTAGTCTTATGCTCCAACTGCTGTTATTTCTTTCTCTTTTTCATTTGCATTTCTTTCCAATGATCAGGAGAACTAATGAACTGGTGTGAAGAGGACCCCAGCCAGCTAGAGACAGAGACAGGTACGTCCTGAGATGGAGATGTCCTGAGAGGACCTCGTATCAACGCTCCTGTCGCTTGCTGATCTGATCTAACAGCGATGCCTGGGAGTTTGAAAGGCACTTTGTCCAATTAGAAACGAGCAGAAAATTTCCACCTGTCCCTGACAAAGATGAAGTGGCTTTCAGAGAGGACACCGTGGCTCGGAGCCAGGTGACAAAGCCGCAATAATACCCCAGCTAGCACCGAATTATCGAGCGTGGCAGGGGTACGGTGCGCATCGACACACGACGACTCCTCAGCCGCAATTACAGGCCCGCTTTGTCATCGCCTTGCCCGTTCGGTTTCTGAAGCGTTTGCTTCCCAGACGCTGGGGTTCGTGTCCGGAGGCGAGCGAACCCCGGTCGGCGTCGGTTAGCTGGGACGGAACGCTTCACTGTAATCTCTCATCGGCCGGACAGATCAGTCAATCAAACGGCGAGGGAGAGGGAGGGGCCTTCCGCGCGGCGGCGTGCGGGACCGGAGCGCCGGGAGAGTCAGTCTGAAGCCGCCGCCGCGGCAGCGTCGCCCGCCTGACAGCCCGTGACAACGCGCATTATAACCCCGCGGGACGCGTCTCGGCGCTGAGCGGGGAGACTTCCTCAGACACCCTGTCTCCCATCTGCAGCAGGAAGTCAGGGGAGAGAGGCTTCTGGAAAAACGCTGCGGCTTCAGTCTGTCCGGGGTGTCAATTAACCACGGCCAAACACGATGATCACGGTCAGGCTGGGTCGTCTCTCTGTAGTTTAAATGCCAAGAATCTGTCAATCATCAGGTGCTGGAGCTGTCAATCATTGGACTGATAGCATAATTGTTAGGAAAATTAATGACGCCAGGTTTGGTGCGCTACGTCGTGATGAAGCATCTCCAATCAGCATAACAGCATGAAAACAAAGATGGCTGCCACTTGCTGATGTACAAAAAGAATGACACTTTTTGTTGTAACAACAGTATGAAACTAATCACACATAAACACTAGCTCTACTCAGCTGGAGGCGCGTGCTAAAACTGTGAGCCCGGGGTAAAGGAGTTTGCACAATGCCTAAAGGTAGGCTACCTCTAATGGGTAACTTCAAGCACGCACGACCATTTGAAAGACAAATGAAGCAGCCGGCCTGTGTTCCAGGCAGATCACGTGGGGCTCATTCAGCTCGTGTCTCACTGAGACTGGGCGGAGGTAACGAGACGCCTGCTGGCAGTTACGTAACGCCGGCCGCGGGACTCCGGCCCCTTCTATGCGTAAGTCAAGCCTCTGCCAATCCCGTGCGTCTGTTTCCCCCGCTTCCAGCTGGCGGACCGCGCCATCGGACGCGCCCTTTTTTAAACGGGCGGTCGCGTCCACCGCGAAACCGCGCTCGGCACGCGCACGCAGCGGACGGGCCCAGACCTCCGACGCCCCCGCCTCCGATCCGCCGGGCCGTCGGCCCCCGCTTCCATCTGGCTATTTCTGCGTGCGGTATCTATTCCAGTCTGTCACGTAAAAATAGCCTTTTAACAACCTGACATTTTGTTAATTATTGCCTCTTAACTACTGCATTAGGAAAATAAAGAGGCAGATGCTGGGGCTCCGGCGAAACGTTGAAAGGGGGATACGTGTCAGACGTTATTGATACTGCTAATATTCCACGGGCCGCGGCTACCCGTTTCATCGCTGCCGTAATTCTGGAACTTTTTACCAGGCTCCTGTGCTTTGGCTAATCTGTGTACACCGAGGCATTCAGCTTTCTAAATAAAAAGGTGCTAAAACGTATTTTGTAAACACATAATTTTGTTAATTAATAAACATGTCACAAGGTTTTGAATTATGAATACAGAACCTAAATATGGCAGCAATGTGGTATGGCAGCAATGCGGGGGTGACATTTTAGTCATGCCAGGTCAATCATCCAACTCCTTGACAGTTCCAAATATTATTAAACATATCTGCCCCCCGATTGGTTAGTAGATGGTAAGACTTTCTTCTCGACTTCACAAATATTGCATGTAATGAAAACTGTCTGTTAAAAGATGTAAGATTATTAAAACATAGGAATATAATAATTTTTTATGATGAATAAATTGAAATTTTACTATGGTCTGCTTTATTTTAGGCAATATTAATGGATATTATACCCCGTTATTATTTGAAATATACACACACACACATACATACAGTACACAAAAATGCAGTCCTCTCCAAAATTATTCACATCCTTGAAAAAGCTGAGCAATGAAGGCTGCATAAAATAAACAATGCAGGCAATGAGCTTTGCAAAAAAATCGGGATTTATATATGTATTTGTCAAGTCAAGTCACTTTTATTTATACAGCACATTTAAAAACAACAGGAGTTGCGCCAAAGTGTTTTCCAGTCACTACAATACAACACCACAAACCAACAAAATTACATCACAATACAATACATGTATTAACGATACAGCACAATAAAATAAATGGCATAAGGAGTAAGAGTAAGTACAGGATAAAATAAATTTAAGAAAGACTGAATAAGACCAACAACAGATTAAAAACGCAGTGAGAGGATGTTAAAAATAACTAAATAAATTGAGAATGGAGAAAACCGTAGGGCAACCTCAAACTGCACTAAAAGCAAGAGAAAAAAGGTGGGTCTTTAAATGTGATTTAAAATGATCAATGGTGAGACCGGACTTAATGTGGGACGGGAGATTGTTCCAGAGCCTGGGGGCTGCAGCAGAAAAAGCCCGATCCCCTTTAGTTTTAAGACGTGAGTGGGGGACTAAGAGAAGTTGTCTTGCGGATGACCTAAGTGACCTAAGTGACTCATACTATTTATACTCATACTATTGTTTTAGAATGCAGCATTTCTCCCAAAATGATATGTTATTCACAACTGCGATATAGCACACATTGGCACATTTTCCTTGCACTTCTACACATAAGAAAGGACCAGCACACAAATAAAATTTTCCTAAATACATTAGGCTTCTCTAAACTGAGGACAAAGTGCAGGATGGTGGGACTGAATCTGGGCACAAGAGCATACACAACCTGGGGACAGGTTCCAATGGAAATCATAACTAGCGTTTCCGTTCGGCATTCGAGAAACTGAGCAGGATTTTGCTCGATAATAATCAAACGCTGAAAACGGGACCTGATGGTTATCTTTTTTCCGAAGTCGCCGGGGTGTTTGAAAATCCTTACAAGGCGAGAGCGTGAGACAAATTTGATTAAGTGCCTGCCATACCTGGGGGGCATGGATCGGTATCGTGCTATAAATGAGATTATGTCCTGCGTGTTAATCAAATGTAAATAATCAAACAAGTAAGTGACACTGATTTCCAGCGCTCTTATCTGCAAATCTCCCCAAACTTTCGATAATTAAAAGTTTTAAATAACTTGAGAGTATTACCCGCTGTATTTAATTTAAGAATTAAATTCTGGTGCTTTCTGAATAATGTCAACCTAAGGCGCAAGGGGTAAAAGAAAACACCTTAATTTAACACACAACTATGATAATTAAATTGGTGACAGTGATAAGCATGATAGGGATAAGGTATCTATCCAGTGGAACTGGATGAATGTATTAAAATATAAACCCACTGAACAACCCACATGTCAGGATTCTGCCCAGTTATTCCTTTTTTTTGGTTGCCAGATGGCGGCATTTCTCATCTTCGTACTTTGGTTCGTTTGCCTCATTGCTTTCTCCTGTGATTCTACTATTGTGTTCATTTATTCAATCATTGTTTTTGCCTGTGTCTCGTTATCCCTCCCCTCTCTGGGTTAATTGTGCATTGTGTTCTCCTGGGTCTTGTTATCCCTTTCCTCCTGTGTTGATTCTATCAGTGGTCTCACCTGTTGTCTCGTTTAACCTTCTTGTATTTAAGTCTTGTTTCCCTGCTTCTCATCATTGGTTACTTCTGTTTTCTGCTCTCGCTATGTGGTCCAGTGTTTCGAGAGTTCGATTTCCCAGCCTTTCTAGTGTTTTGAGTTCCTTTGTTTTTCTGTTTTAAGTATTTTTTGAGTTTTCTTTTGGAATTGCCCCTCGTGGCCTTTAGTTTGTTCTCTTTGTTTTGTGAGTAAAGCCTGAGTATTATACCTTTTGGCGTCTGTATTTTACTCTGCGCTTGGGTCCTACCTCAGCCTGACACCACAGCTTTAAATACACTGCATGTTGGTGGACTGCAGAAAAAAGGAACAAAGAATTTAAAGGCATCAAGGACTGTTCTATGAACATATTCATACCTGTATTTACAGACTTTGACATCTGCAGATAAATGGCAGAAGATAATCTTAAGCTCTCCCTTTAAGTGAAATGACAATAAGCAATTCAAATTGAACGGTTTGGTTGGAGAAAGCATGCCACAGCAACAGCAGGGCCTTATAAGGGTGTTTTAAATTCTTGCTACTGTACATCCAAAGGAATGCTTCCCATGGGTGTAATCTTATCTGATAACTCTGGTACTATACCCTGTGCCTTGATAAGAATCGAGACTGAGATAACGCCTCTTAAACTCTTGAACAAATACACACAAAGCATTCTGTGGTCTCTTGTACAGACCATCAGGTAAATTGAGGAAACGACCTTGGTCGACATACTAGTTCCTGCACCTGCCTTTCACAAGCATCTAAACTGAGATGCAACTACAGACAAGTGGCTGAGATAAAATCTCACCATATCTGCATGGTTAAAAAAGAAACAAGATGTCCCCTTTGTCTGGAAGCAAATATTATCTTGCACTGCATTCCTGTGATGTCATCGGAGGTGTTTTGAGTTAATGTTCTTGGTCTCATTTGACCCTCTCTTCAGTATGCAGCCGGCTGCTCCCCCTGCAACAAAAGCTCATTTAACCGCAGCACTAACGAAGAGGACTAACGGTCGTTAGGGGATTCTGGGTGCACGCTGTTCGAATATCACAGATCGTACGCCGAGCCCTCTCGCTGCTTTAAAGCCCAACACACATACGTAACGTCTGGGCATGGCGAGCCTATTCTGAGCTCCCCGTCTCCAGTGCAAAACACATGTTAAAACCAGCATTTCACTGGCAAGGAGAAATACGATACTGCATCTGGAAAGGTTAAACGCATCTATACGCCTGACAAATGTATCTAATATGGCTTACAAAATAGGCGGGATTTAATTGTTTGGTAAAAAAAAAAAAGTAATTATGCAAAGAAAGTGGTTTTGCAAATCTGAGATACATGTTTTTAATATAACTGTTAACACTATCCCTTAACGAGCAGGCTACCTCAACTTTCCCCTGCAGGTGACAACTATAGGTCACAAACTCACCGAAAAAATACCTAATCATCTCGTCAACCTCCACGAGAGTTCACAGTAACTTCATACCCAAGCAACTTCGTAGCAGGAGTCTGTAAATCCTGCTATGGGCCCGTTTCAGTTAAACTGTCACTCTTTAAATTGACACTTTTCTGTCTTTCTCTTTTTAAAGTGCTCTAGTTGCGCTTGTGGAGCGTTTCCGCTCATTACTATTTCAGCAAACTCTCTCAGATATTAACTTCTGTAAATGGGACGGGCATCTGAGAGGGCTGCCGCAGGAGAGCTAACATGGAAACTGCCACCAGTCAACACTCGTTTGCCAGCCCCCCAGCCTAGTCGCTTGTGACTCGGACTCAAAAATAAACTGTCCCTCAAGGACAAAAGTTTCGCTTTGGTTTGAGAGGAGCGGACCCCGATGAGTTAAACCGGTTGATTTTAATCAATAAAAACAGGGTCATCTT